>NC_056739.1:1012071258-1012123758 GCF_019279795.1 Protopterus annectens | reverse complement strand
CCCCCAAAATCTTTCTAGTGACTCCTTTTAGGCCTAGACAACATTGGTTCCCGCTTCTTTTTCAACTGTCCAGGGGCAATCACCACCAAGTAACTTCACAGGGTGGACCCTCTCACACAAGACAAAGGGTCTCTTATTCATCCTCACTTGTCCACTCTTCAACTGATGCTGTGGGTGATAAGGTTTTGATCCTTTTTAGGTACTTCTTTTCTGGGGATGTGCTTTGGGTCCTACAGGATGCCAGGAAACCCAGAATCAGGAAATCATATTTGTCTAACTGGAAGAGATTTTCTGTCTGGTGCCTCTGTCATAACCAGAATCCATTTTCAGTGGGGATTCCTCCAGTTCTCTCTTATTTGTGTGATTTGTACCATGCTGGGTTGGCATATTCTCCAGTTAAAGCGCACCTTTCAGCTGTTTCTCCTTATCTGCCTTTGATATCTCCTGTGGCATCTAGGTTTCAGGCCTGACAATTTCTTAAAGGCATCCTTCATATCAGACCTCCCAGGCAATCTGTTCCACCTTCCTGGGATCTCAATTTTGTTCTTGAAAAATTGACTCAGGCTTCCTTTGTGTCTGCTGCTTCAGCTTCAACATTGTAGAAGGGAGACTGTTCTTTTGGTACTTACTTCAGCTAAGAGAGTATCTGAGCTTCGGGGTCTTATGGGTGCTACTCCCTTTTAAGTTTTCCACAGGGACAGGGTAGCTCTTTGTACAAATCCTTTTATGCTCAGCTGGTTATTGAGTTATCTCTTAATCAGTCTACTAATTTGTCCTCCTTTTTTCCTACTTTGCAGTCTGCTAGTGAGAAAGTTCTTCACACCTTGGATTTGTAAAGGCAGCTCAGTTATCATTTGGATAAGACTAAGGCTGTTCGCAAATATGAGCAATTTTGTGTTTCCTTTCATCCCAGGTCTTTGGGTTTGGAGGTTTCTATGCAAACCATGTCTTCCTGGATTTCTAAGGCCATTTCCTTTAGCTATTCCCTTCATGTTAAATGTCTCCTCTTCTGTAAAGGCTCATTCTGTTATGGCTATTGCTTCTTCTCTTGCCTTTTTCAAAGGACTAGATACAAAGTCCATCACTGAGGCTGATACTTGGACTTATGTCTATACCTTCACTAAACATTGCAAGTTGGATGGTGTTTCCTGAGCAAGAGCTGGCTTTGCCAGAGCTAATCTGCATGGGTTTTATAGGGCTGCTCAGTGCCTTCCTCTTCCCAGGTTTCCTCTTGAGCTTTTGTACTCTCCCTTCAGTTATGAATATTGCACAAGTGATATGGAAGGACATAGTACAGTTGTATAAAATCTTACCATAACAGTAGATGCCCTTCTCTTCTCTATTGCCGGATTCACTCCCTCCCTCCTGCCCCCTAGTGCACTGTCCTCTCCTTCTTCTTCTTGCCTTCTTTGACAGTGTTTTTTTTCTTTCTCCTCATTTTGGATGCATATGTTCCTCCTGGTCCCTAGGGACATTCTGTTCCTCTTGGGGCATTTCAGTTCTGAGGTGTGTACATGCATATGTCACATGTATGCCCTATGCCTCATGTGGAGAGCATACATGTGATGTACAGTGCCTTAGAACTCTAAAGGCTTTGGTATACCGGCAGGATGTTGGACTAAACATGGCAGGAGATCCCTTATGTAAGGAATACTGCAACAGTGCAGAGAACGGCATATATTGTTATGGTAAGATTTTACACAACTGTACTTTCCCACAATTACCATTTGTTTCTGTGCACTTTGTTCCGACCCTTTTCTAAACATCCCATTAACAGTTCTTTTATCTCTGTGATTATATTTACTACTTCTAGTATGGTTAGACATTGATTTTTTCTAGTAATTGCCTATTTGGCAGCCACCAGAGAGAGTTAAACTCCTCAAGCTCTTACTATGTCACAGCAATTCTGATTTCATATCACAGCTCAAAAAACATGTCCTTAGTTACACCAATTTGCGCACTCAGTATTTCTGACAGAGTAGTCTGCAGCCAGTTTTTAACATGTGCCACTTCCTTACACTTTCAGATTAACATTTTCTTTACCATTGCAACTCCAACATTTGCAATCTGCCAGAGGAAAACTTCTTTGGGCTCTTCTTGGGGTATAAAACTACCTATGCAAACACTTAAGAGCAAAAATCCTAACTCATCTAGAATTTGTTGTATATTTGAGAGTTGTACATATACAGAACTCTCCCATTGTTTCTTTCTGAATCGCTTATCTAATCTCTCTTCTCAATCCTTCTAACCTTCCTTGATTGATTGCTACAGTTATGTAATGTCTTATATGCCCTATTAATTACTCCTTTTTTAACAGCAGCTTCTGTTCTAGATTTTACTAAAAAATCTACCAGTTGTGATCTTTCACTTAAGATTCCCATATGCCTTTCTCTTTGAATATACTTTGATATCCTGATAAGGAAGGCAATCTCTAGACTGCTGTCAAAATGTATTTTTGTTCATTTCAAGCACTTGTTCAAATCTCTCTGTTGTTATAAATATCTACAATTATAATCATCCCTAAGCCAAGTTATGATCCCTCCAATGTTACCCAGTATAGGCCTGTCTCCTCGCTGAATATAGATAGCCAAATCTGTGTGAAAATGCTGGCAGAGACTGTCTTATCAACTCTATTTCCGCAATTATTCCTCCCATGATGGGTAGTTTTTAACCTTGGTCTATATCCACAGACTGTTTTGTGTTTTGGAACCTGCCTTAGCTATCTTTGTACTTTTTGAGAAGACCTTTGATTACATTCTTTGACAATATTTATGTAGTATGCTGGAGGATAAACCTCCCCATATCAGCTATTTTAGCACAGTGTAAGATCTTTACCATATTGATCATTGCTGTAGTAGTTATATGGGTTATATCCTGCCAAGGATATAACAGCTGGACAGCTTCCAAAGCTTCACTGCAACTTCCACGCACCGAAACCATTAGTCAGCTCAAGCTGAACTGACTAAAAACACAGGTTTGGGTGTAAAGTCCATCAGAGATTTCCTGATGTTGAAGGAAGTGCAACTGTGCAGACTTTAGGGGATTGATGGTCAGCCTGTGCTGTTCCTTTGCTAGGCAGCTAAGATCCCTTTGGGGGAAAAAATCTTCCACTTTAAATGGTAATTGTTTTATTTTACTTTCCTGTTTAGGATAGTTATTTTTAAGCTAGGTGTTTGTCTCTTAATGCACTGTCATGAGATTTACCTGTACATCTAAATGAGAGTACATTGTTTTCTTGTCAGTTTAAAAGTTGTTTAAAGTAATTGCAAACCCTTTTTATGTTGAAAAAATGTGTTTATGTTATGTTTTGGGGTGTCAAAGTGCCTTAAAGTGCTTTTAGAATTTTTTTTATTATTAAAAAGTCTTTTAAAGACTTTGCATTTGTACTGGCTTTTGCTGCTTGTTTTCCTTTCGAAAGAGGCATCATTTCAGGTTTGACCATGGAGCAAACTACCTGTCTAATGGTCAGTCCTCCTCCTATGAACAAAAAGAAAAGGTTAAGCAAACAGCCTTTGCTACCACAACAGAATAGCAATTTGTCTCTGCTGTAATTGGTTAACTGTGCTTGGCCATAGCTTGTTCCTCAGACCATTCATCTTTTACCTCAGCTGTCTCTGGTGTAAAACATATAGCCACTATAGACTGAGATTATCCATGTACTCTGTGATGGTCATGGTCATCTCAGAGTGAAAGGGAGAGTCACTCTTTGTTGGTTCTTTGAGGGAAAAGGTAAGACTTCCCAGTTTGGCCAGAATGCTATGCCCACACAGAGAATTTGCTGCTGCCATAATATAACACAGTGGCCCCATTTTCCTGTCAAAAAGAGACCTAAAACTAAACAACGTATATACTCATCCTCAAATATGCTTGAACAGGAGTAGTTTACTGGGTCTGGCTCAGGGTTTTATTCAGGCTATTCATCCTTCTTATAAGGTGGTTTCTGGTAAAAGAAAGATGGATATTTGATGTGAAGACATATATGATTCTGGATCTGGACAGGAAGATGAAGGGACAGATACAGGGTTTTCTTCTTGGTTTTCTGATTCATACTTGGAGGAGTGCTCAGTTTTTGATTCTCCTTGTCAAGATTTCTTTTTCTCTGAAACTGTTTCCAGAATTGGCCAGTGTTTTTAGTGGAAGAGCACCAAGGTTTCTCACTCCCTCAGAAAATATTATGCATTGGTACAGAAGCAATTTCCAGAATGTTTCCCTATTCTTCCAGTTCTTTCAGCTTTGGAGCATTTGTGTGCCACTGCCTGCAATTTTCCTGATAGTCAGCCTGCTGCCCCTAAAAAAGCAAATAGAATGTATAAAGTTCCTAAATCTTTTTTAAGTTTTGATGCACTCTTCCCAAACCTGACCCAGAAGCTGTAGCTTTAGTTAATTCTACTCATGCTAAACATTTAGTTAATTCCAGTCCTTCTCTTTGCTTCTGGAACTTTGGCTTTCAAAATTTTGAATTATCAGGCTCATATGTTAGTTTACTGTAATTGTGAAAATATGAAGAATGCTTTGCTTGCAGTTTCTTTTTGTGAGAAAAACTCTGCTTTAAATTTAGTTTCTTCCATTGTACAAGTCACATCTCATTGTTTACCCTGTGAATAATTCAGTTGGTATTTCTTCCAGGGCCATAGCCACTGGTAATATTTTGAGGAGCTTTATCTGGCTACATTCTCTGAACCTCCCAGATGTGAAAAATTAGATTTTAAATTCTTCTTTGTGTAGAGATTTGTTTTTTGTTCCTCTTCTGCAGAGGTTATCAAAAAGGGTGATGAAAGGGGTAAGTTGATTCAGGAACTCTCTTAAAAATGTTCACATCTCATTTTCTAAATTTTCTGAAGGGATTCTCTAACCCATCATCCAGTTTTGACAGGAAACAGAATAAACAGTCTCGACAAAATGCAGGTAAACAAGCACTTAAAAGAAATGGAAGTGGCATTCCAGAAAGAATTCAGGAACCCACCAAAACCAAGGCAATCAAACAAGTCAGAATGAGTATTTAAGGGACCTTGGACCCCCTTCCAGAATGTCAGAAGCTTCACTTTTATCTACGGCGAAATATAGTTTCAGACGAATGGGAATTGAAAGGCATTCATTGAGGTTACAGATGTCAGTGATAGGAAATCCCTTCATTCCAGGAGGTAATTCCTCAGCCACAACTCAAGGCTCATTTATTTCCCTCCTGTCCTTTATGCTGTCACAAGGAGTGATAGAACCAGTACTTCCTTCCCAGGTTAGGACAGATTTTTATGCAATGATAATTTTAGTGCCAAAGAAAGAAAATGTGTGTAGACCTGTTCTGGATCTCTCATTCTCTTTTGATAGTGCCCAAGTTCCAAAATGGTCACTTCACAACATATTACCTTTTCTTTCTCATGTAGGTTTCCTGGTAACCATAGATATAAAAGCTGCTGATTATCACATTCCTATTCATTAAGACTTTGGGTATGTCTTAAGGTCTTTTGTGTCTAGATCACTTTATCAGTTCTGTAGCTTACCCTTTAGACTATCCATTGGAGTGATAGCTCCAGTAATAGCTCACTGCAGCTTACAGAATATCCACATTTTTCCATATTTAGACATCATACTTATCTATGCAGATTCTTTAAAAATGCTAGTAATCCCTGCTTTGGGTAAGAGATCACTTACACAAGCAGGGATTCCAAGAGAACATTCAAAGGTCTTTTTTGATGACTTCACACAAGATTATTTTCCTGGGTTATAAGCCTGACCCCTTAATTCAATGAGCTTTTCTTCAAGAGGAGAAAGAGTAAATCTACATCTAGATCTATTTCTAAGGTATTATACTCAAACTTCAGTCACTGCAAGGGAATACCTCTGAATTTTGAATCTCATGGCATCTGTGATTCTCATGATCCCACTGGCAAGACTCCACATGAGAAAAGTACAATGGTAAATT
Organism: Protopterus annectens; assembly: GCF_019279795.1. Taxonomy (NCBI): domain Eukaryota; kingdom Metazoa; phylum Chordata; order Ceratodontiformes; family Protopteridae; genus Protopterus; species Protopterus annectens. The sequence goes on along the minus strand of NC_056739.1, from coordinate 1,012,117,838 downwards.
AAGAATCTTTGGGTCCAACACCAGCATCCCTTGTCTTTTCAAATCCTAGAGCTGGGGTTTGTCAGAAGAGAAATCACTCATTTGAGACAGCAAATATACCTAAATCATGTCTGCCTTCTCCCTCCCTGCTCCAAAAGAGTCAGTCACAACAGATGACTTGGACTTCCATTGGGCAGCAGTTTCAGGAGGTATAAAAGTGCAATGTATTTGGGACACCAAGGACAAATGCAAACACGCAAATATAAACGATCATATAGCTCAACTCTCTGGATTATATTTGTCCCCCAGAACAACTTCAAGTTATTATAGGCAATGCCACAGCCATCAACAAGCAGGGAGATCCAACTCATATCCCCTTTGCAGACTAGCTATGTTAGCTTGGAACAGAGCTTCACAACACAGTCTCGATTTACAAGAATCCTACATTCTGTTAGAGAAATACACTTAAACATAAAATAAAAAACTACCACAGCCAGAATTATCTAAGATAACAAAGTAAATAACTAAAGTAGATTTAACAATTTACTCAAGTTGTCATAATTTAGCTTACGTTGTTTTGTGTATGAATGATATATTTTAGTTTTTGTACTGTTGTAGGTAAAGTTTTAGTAGAATTAAAATATTAGAATGATGGATTTACATGTGCAACCTTTTCTTGCTGCTTGTTTATGTGTTTAATTGATTAATTGGAAGTAGGGTCATATGATTTTTTTTTAGTATATAAGGTGTTTGTGTGCCATGTCTTTTACCCTGAAGAAGCCCTTTAAGTATTTGGGCAAAAGTGCTTAGTTTATTTTATAAAGTACCTCGGTATCCATGTTTACTTCTGGCTGTGGTACTTTTTATTTTATGTTTTAGTGTATTGTTGTGAACTAAGCACCAAGTGCTTCGTAGTGTGTGATTCTGTTAGAGCAAACTTGTATGGCAGAAAAACTGAGTAGGACAAGAGTAGAACCTCATAAATGGAAACTATTCCAAAAGGGCTTAAGAGATTTGATCCACCTGTGGGGAGTTGTTCAAGTAGACCTAGTTTCCTCCTCTCTGAACAATCAGCTGGAAAGTCTCTGCTCCAGGACTCCATGCATGAAGGCCAGGAAGATAGATGTCTTTTCCTTTCCTTGGACAGGAATGTTTCTGTATGCTTTTTCACCTTTTTCCCTGATATCCAGAGTACTTCTGAAGATTCAGTAGGAATTCCCCAAGACTATTGTGGTGTCTTAGTTCTGTCCCAGGCATCAGTGGTTCTCCCTTCTTTTGAAAATGGCCAGGGACAATTATCACAAGCTCCCTCACAGAATAGATCTACTCACACATGATCAGGAGTGCTTGATACACCCTGACCCAAATCAACTTTAACTTACTGCCTGGATGATAGAATTTCAATTTCCTTTTAGCCACCTGTTTACTGAGAATGTGCAGCAGGTTCTAATGGCAAGAAAATCATATATTAGTAAATGGAAATATTTTCTAGTTGGTGTCATCAACATAACCAGAACCCATTCATGGCTTGTTCCCAGTTTTACAATGTTTGTATTACTGTCGCATGACCTTTTTTTCACTCCTCTGTTAAGGTACTTTAATTGTCCATTTCAGCGTGTCTGTCCATGGATCCTCATCTTTCAATGCCTTCTCATGTTCAATTATTTTTGAAAGGGGTTTTGCAGAACAGGCCTCCGAGAAAACTGATGACCCCCTTTTTGGGTTATTAATGTGTTGGAGAAGCTAAAGGCTGCTCTATTTGAACCAAGTATCCTGTCTGAGTTTGAGGTTCTTAACATGGAAAACTGTTTTACTGATTGCTCTGACTTCTGCAAGAAGAGTATCTGAGTTGCAAGCTCCTATGGTAAGTCAACACTGTCTCATTTTCTACAGAGACAGAGTTACTTTGAGAAATAGTTCATCTTTTATGCCCAAAGTGATATAGGAGTTTACTTTAAGCCAAACTATCTATTTTGCCATTTTCTTTCCTGAACCCAAAAATGGCAGAGAAAGGATACTTCATAACTTGGAATTTCAGACAATTAAGGTACTATCTTGACAAAGCTAAATCTTTCAGATCTTCAGATCAATTCATTTCTTGTCAAGGGAAGAAGGGCAACCTTTGTCCAAACAGACTATTCCTAAATGGTTATTTGAGGCTATTACCTTTTCTCATACTCACCATAACATAAATATTCCAGGCAGGGTCAAGATCCACTTCACTGGGGCCTTGGTTTCAAATATGTTTTCTTGGAAAAGATTGGATTCCAGAAGTATTTTAGCAGTAACAATTTAGTCCTCTATATATCTGTTTACAAGGTATTACAAGCTTGATTCCTTCTATAAGTCTAGATCAGGCTTTGCTAGGACCAATCTTCAGGCACTCCTGGACCCTTCCACCTCCCCAAATGTAGTAAGCTGGGATAATCTACCCATATAGATATGTCTATTGCAACAGTAATCACTATGATGAATATAGTATAGTTGTGCAACTAAACCTAACAAAACAGTGGATGCTAAAATGATTGCTGCTGTGGTAGCTGCGCCCTCCCTCCATCCCCTTTGCTTTTTGGTGTGTAGTTTATGCAAGGATGTGGACACTTATTTTCTGTTGCTGTTGTTTATATTGCCCTTTCAGGGCTCAGCCTCTCTCTCTCTCTCTCTGTTGGCATAAAAGCTCTGAGATGTCCATTATCCAAATCTGTCTTTAGTCATCTCAGCTCAAGGTGACTTATGGTTTGGGCACATGTAAGGTGCCCTAATGCTTTGGAGGCTGGCCAGCTGTTACAGCCCATATAACTAAGGCTCCTGTAGCAGTGTTAATTCAAACATCGCTATTATGGTAAGTTTACTTGCAGAACTATGTTTTCATTATATATCCCCACTAGTGTGAGATTTGACAAAAAAAGTTCTTCCATTCCCAATGTCAAAAGACAAGTAAAAAGGCTGCTTTCTCTCCCCAATACACTTTCTTCTATAGAACCATTAAACCAAACCATTAATTTTTCTGGGTGGTCATTGATGGAGATTGATGATAATGCATTGTAAATTTTAGCCTGCTTGAGTCTTATGCAAAAATCCCTTTTTTTAATTTCTCCAAGTCTTTTGGGTTTCTAATATTTTAAGTCAAAGTATAATTAAACTTCATGGAATTAGTATTGTTTCAATCTTTGATGTTAGTCAGAAGTGCTCTTTGCAGCACTCGCAATGTGCCCTGTAATGACTCCTCCTGTAATTCATATGGAGTTACATGTACTGATAACATATATACGTACGATTGTGAATTCTTTTATATAAGACCCATTGCCCCTACTTCTATTGGAACTGTCTGGGTATCCTTCTTCCACATTGCCCTCATTTCTGCCTGCAGATCCTGGTATTTTATTACTCTGTCTCTCTTTATATGTAAGACACACTAGTCGGTGGGTGTAGCAAAGATCAATGCTACTTTTGTCTTCCTTTCATGGACTACTATATCCAGTTTTCTCCCATCTATTTTTTTAACTGTTGGAAATACATGATCCCATGTGATATAAACCATAATTTTCTATAATACTTTGTGGCTCATGTTTCCAGTGTTTTTCAGCTACATCAATATTGTAATGTTTGCACAATCCCCAATGCAACAGTCTTTCCACATTATTATGCTTTTCAGTATACAGTCCTTCTGCCATTAGTATATCACAGCCAGCAACAAGATGTGTGATTGTTTCCAATTCTGTTTTGTCAAAACCTATTTTTGTCTCTTTCTCCCACATGTTCAATGGACTTTGTAAACCAACGTGTACTTAGCCCACTATCTTGTGCAGGCAATGTTAACCTTTCATCTTTTGGTTTAAATTCACCTCTCCTTAACCGTTCCTGTGTTCAAGCCCGATCACCATGAAGTTGTTTCAAGAGTTTTCTGTACTTGCAACTATTTTAATGCATTTCCACATTTCTTGCCTTCTCATCTGATCCTTTACATTATTGCTTTTCTTTTGTTTTTTGGCACATTTGGTTGCTACCTTTTTTTATCTACTTCTGATTTGATTTCCATTCCCGCTTGACACAGATATGCTTCTGCTAAACTAAGCAGGGAAATCATCTTAGACTTATTCTCCTCATGTTTTAAAACTTTCACCACATTTGGGACTTTTGAGGTCAGCAGATATGCATGCAATCCTATGATTGCAGATCTATACATGTAATCAATTTTGAGGATGCCCATACTTCCTCCAGAGCAGGGAATATATAATCTTGGTATACACTGATTTTTATAAATCATTTGATAAGCGTGAAGCATCTTCCTTGCTATCCTGTCCAACCAATCCAACACCTTTTGGAGCCAGTCACAAATTGGTTTATAGCTTGAACTTTGTTCCTAGATGTTAACGATGTTTTCAGTCTTCCTTACTAAGTTTTATTTCCATTTGTTCCATTTCCATTTGCATTTCCATTTGTTCATGTTTTATTGTTGATCCTTCAATTCCCAAGTATTTCCCATCAGTTCCCAAATATTTATACACTCCCTCTTGGTCAAGTTCTTTTATATCACATTTCTGTCCAAAATTGATGTTTTCTTGGTACTGCAGCTTTCCTGCTTTAAAGGTTGCTTTTGCACATTTATCAAGAACAAATGACATTCTTAGATCATTTAAGAAAGTTTTGACCATTTATAGTTGTGCTTTCAGCTGCTTAATTGATGAGCTGTACAGTTTTAAATTATACACAAAAAGAAGTCTTTGTACTTGTTTTCAGGGAGCCAAATTACAGCTATGATCTAATCTGTTAAATAGACAGCTTAATGGGTTAAGGGCAAGACAAAAGAGCAGCAGTGACAGAGTCACCCTGAAATATTCCCATTTAAATTTTTATCCATGGAATAATATTCCCTCCAAGACATATCCAATGTCCTTCCATATCACTGTTGTAGTATTCTTCACTAAAGGATGCCTTGCCAAGGGTAGCCCGATGTCCAGCAACTATACAAAGCATTAGATTGTTATAGGGACTTTGCACATCAAATTTATGCTCCCCATTCACGGCATAAGGCATAAAGGTGATGCATGGATGTACATACCTCAGAACTTCTTTGACACCAGTCCAAATGCCATCTTTGATCATCGGTCTGAACGTTACTTCAGCTGCTGCAATACAACAGTGATGTGGTACATCAATAAGCAAGGAGAGGCACTGTCGTACCTCCTATGCAGGCTAGCTCTTCAAGTTTGGGATCTGGCTGTCCAGTGTCAGGTGACTCTTCAGGCTATGTATATTCCTTCAGAACAAAACATTGTGACAGACTCTCTGAGCAGGTCCATAACACAGACTCCTAAGTGGATGCTTCATAGAGGTATGTTTCTGCACATTGTCTATCAGTGGGGTACTCCTCAGGCAGATATTTTTGTCTCCCCTCGAACAGGCATCTTCCTCTATTCTGTTCTGTTCAAGGTGGACACCCTCTCTTTCTCTTGGAAGGGGATGTTACTTTATTCCTTCTATCCCCTTCTTCTCATTTCAAGAGATCTGCTTAAGATAGATCAGGACTCTCACAAAATCCTGTTGGTGAATCCCTTTTGGCCCAGACAGCATTGTTTCCCCCTTCTTCTGCACCTAGCCAAGAGCAATCACCACAAGTTACCTTACAGGTTGGACTTACATAAGATAAGTGATCTCTCATCCATCTTCAGTTGTCCACTCTTCAGCTGACACTGTGGGTGATAGGGTTCTGATCTCTTTTAGATATTTTTTTGAGGATGTGCTTTGGTTCTGCAGGAGGCCAGGGAACCCACTACCAGGAAATCTTATTTGTCCAATTGGAAGATATTTTCTGACTGGTGCCCTGCTCGTAACCAGGATCCATTTTCTGTGGCGGTACTGGTCCTTTCTTATTTGTGTGAATTGCTCCATGCTGGGTTGGCTTACTTTTCAGTTAAAGCTCATCTTTCAGCTATTTCTGCTAGTGTGCCTTTGATCCCTCCTTTGGCCTCTAGATTTGAGGTCAAACAATTTCTTAAAGGCATCTTTCATATTAGATATCTCAGAAAGCCTATTCCGCCTTCCTGGGATCTTAATTTTGTTCTTGCTCAATTGATTCAGACTCCTTTTGAGCCTGCAGCTTCGGCTTCCTTGCAACATTGTTCTTGGAAGATTATCCTCCTTTTGATCCTTACTTTAGCTAGACCAGTATCTGAGGTTCAGGCCATTATGGCTATGCCTCCTTTTTTGGTTTTTCATATGGACAGGTTGTCTCTTTGTACTAATAATTCTTTCATGCCCAAGGCTGTCTCTTAATTGATCTATGCATTTGCCTAGTTTTTTCCCTTCTCCACGCAATGCCATTGAGAAGGTTCTTCACACCTTGGATTTACATAGACAGGTCAGGGATTATTTGGATAAGACTAAGGCCATTTGCAAGTCTGAGCAACTTTTTCTTTTCCACCTAGATCTCTTAGTTTGGCTGTTTCTAAACAAACCATTTCCTCTTGTTTTTCTAAGTTCATTTTCTTTTGTTATTCATGTCATTGAAAAAGCCTTTCTGCCTCTGTAAAGGCTTATTCTACTAGGTCTATGGCTTCTTCTAATGCTTTTTTCAAATGTTTGGATACCAATTCCATCCTTGAGGCTGCTACATGGTCCTCTGTCCCCGCCTTTACTAAGCATTAGAAACTGGATGTTGTTTCCAGAGAAAGAGTTGGCTTTGCCAGAGCTATCCTGCATTGTTTTCTGGAAGGTTCTTCTGGGCCTTACTCCACTCAACTTTCCTCTTGAGCTTTTGTGCTCTCCCACTAGTGAAGAATACTGCAACAGTGATATGGAAGGGCATAGTCCAGTTGTGTAAAATCTTAATATAACAGCAGGTGTCCTTCTCTTCACTGTTGCAGTATACGCTGCCTCTCTTCTCCCACTATTCTCGTCTCCCTTTTTTCTTTCTGGATGCACATGTTCCTCTTTTTTTTCCCCTTGGTTTGTTGTAATTCCTGAGGCTCTTCAGTTCTGAGGTATGTATGTATATTCATACGTCACCATTATGCCCTATGCCTTGAGGGGGAGCATGCATGTGACTTATGATGTGCCTATAACAACCTGAGGCTTTGGTATACTGGCCGAATGTCAGGCTACCCTTAGCAGGGGATCCCTTTAGTGAAGAATGCTGCAGCAGTGAAGACAAGGGCATTTACTGTTATGGTAAGGTTTTACACAACTGTATCTTATCACAAGAGTATTAACACATTTTAGATGATTCTCGGAGTTGAGATTGAAGAGAAAGAAGATGGATTTTTTTTCTTGCCAGCTATAGCTGCTGTCAGTTTAAAACTTGAGGCATCCTCTTTACTTTTCTTGGAGTGGATAATCCCCAACATGGAGTGGATAACCCCTTACATACTTAGTTATTGAACTTCACCCTAACCCTTCATCTGTCTGTGGTAGATATCAGTTTACAACCAGTCTGGGGGAAAGTCTGTCGATGCCTGGCATCTCACTTAAAGAGAAAGTGGTTGTAAAACTGTTTGTATTCCCTTTGCTTTTTTATGCATTTGGATATGTCTTAGTACCAGCCTCACATAAGAAGTTCATAATGATCTCCAGAATTCTTAATAGCTACATATGGCAAAAAAAGAATACTGTGTCCTTGAACACAAAACTATCCTTCCCTGTCACACATAGGTATTCTAAACTGAAGTAAATATGTGAAGGCCTTTATGATTCAGCAACTTATCTGAAGTTAATTATAGGCTATGCCAGTGTGAGCAAGAATAAAATCAACTTACTTAACACATTCTTCTCATGAAGTATAAGGTGACTCTAGAAAGCAACTTGAACATATGAAAGATTGACACTCACAATTCTAGTATCATTTGGCTATAAAACATCTTAAGATTATTCCTGGTAATGTTGTCTTTGTGTATGCATTCTGTCTGGGGTCGTCCATGGTTAAATTGCACGAATTTCTAATTCAAACAAAAGAAAGTGCAGAGTTATGTGATTGCTATTTATCCTTGAACAAAGAGAAGGTATTGATATCCTGTCTTCAGATCCCCAAATATAAATGGAAACTTGAAAACTCCTAGATTCATATTTTTAGGCTGTCTGTGCTCCATACGTTATAGACTCCCCATGTTCCATTATTAGGCTTTTTTCATAAGAATTTAGGCTATTATGACATCAAAGTAAACCTAAAGTCCTTCATAGTCTACAATATTTTGATTAGAAAACTAGTAAGAGCTGCAGGAGTTAATTTTATGAAGTTTTCAAACACCCTGGGTGCCCCATTTCCCCTATGGCTAATGACCTCTCTTGTTGTGCTTTGTGAGAAAATTAAACTATGCCCACAGATATTTTAAAATCCTAGCTGTGTTTTAATAAGAGACAGAACTCCATGGGACAGTGTACTATTGAGTCAAGTTCACAGAGCAGTAATGATTGGGATGTGCAATACATAATATTGATATTAAACATAATGTCTGGACTTGACATCTGTGGAAATGTATGTAGACATGCACTTCAAAATCTGTTGACTCTGAAGTACCATGTGTCACTGCCTTTTTCTTCACTGGTCAAGATCCATCTTTCTCCCATAACCAGGATTATTTAAGTCTTTGGGTTATGCAGGGTTCAGTTGTGACAAGATTGCACATTGATTCTTGATGAAATTCTCCAGAGATTTTAACTATCCAAGATCTTATACACTGACTTAATTGCAAAAGGAATAATCTAGCTAATACAGTGGGTTAGCATGTCTGCCATGAAACAGAATGACAAAAACTAACTTTACATTCCCTGAACTAAACTACTGATCCTCAAAAAGAATTAATCATGGCTTAGCTGTTTTACTGTTTGACAGTTTGTTACTTCTTTTCTCAGTATCATGCAGCTGACTAGAAGCAGCCTCTGCCTCATTTATAGAGCTACGACAGACCCTATTTCATCAGATCTGTTAGGCATTCATAAGTTCAGTGGTATCACAAACACCCAATCAACATATCTTAATCTGTTTTGTGAAATAAGTAGAACACATTGGAGGGATAGGTAATAGGTAAGTCTCACAGAGAATGCCACTCCTATGGAACAGTCTTCCAGTCCACATAACGCAAAGTGCTTTTCTTAATCTTTTCAAACGTGAAATGGATGAATGGATGGGTAACTGTAAAGTAACCACTGGCTTATCAGTAAATATCCAAACATATCCTTTTTTTGCGCCATCTCTGAATTATTCATATGCAAAATATACAGGCTAGAAACTATCATGGAGAATGTTAGGCTAGACTTTTTAAGATCCTCAGAGATCAATAGCCTAGTAATTGCATACAAACCTATGTGTGAATACTTAATGTTTACCTTGGTTACTGTTAACATTGTTGGTTAGGGTTTGTTTTGTCTCTTGAAGTGTTAAATGTTTTATGTTTATTATCATATGAACATAGTTGTTAACAAAGATATTGCTAAATAAGTCCCAGCCAGAATAGCTGTACCTCAGGTTAGGGAGAAAGCTTTGATCATAGGAATCCCTGCCTTGCATGTAAGTTTTAACTGCTTTGCCATATTCAAATTTTTTGCAGACTGCATTGAGTGAATGGCCTTACACTGGGAAATGCATGTGATAATATTTTATTTTCATCTGGAGCCTGTGGTGGTTCAATATCCTTTCTAAGTAGTATGACACAGAGCTGGTTTCAGTTATGACTTGTGACAGTTAAGCTGTCATACTGTTTCAGCAGATCTGCTTCAGTTGGTCATTGGTGAAACTGATATGGTTGAGACCACATGGTCAGCAGTTTAGTTTTTCGACCATTTTGACTAAGGTTGTTTTACAGTGTGGATTGGGGAATGCACCCTTTTCCCTATTATAATGTGATCTCGGAGTCAGTGGATATAATTATCAAAGGGTGACGGAGGTGCAGGGGGACTTGTCCTCCTGCAAAAAAATATAGTTTTCTTTTCTTTGCAGGTGAATTTTGAATTTGTAGGTTGATCGACTAAATTGTCTCTCATGTGGTCTCTACCATGTTGCCCTTGACAATGTAGTCCATCGTTTAACTGAACTAGATCGGTTTCAGCATAACCTTTTGTATTTCTGTTTGTCATAATATATAAAAAATACATATTTAAAATAAAATTTTCCTTAGTCATTTAATATTAATTCATTCATTGTGGACTGTTTTATTAGTACTTCTAAATTTTCTTTTTTCATGTGGAACATTTTTTTCTTGTTAACCCCATCTTCCCTGTAAAGAATTGTTTGACTTAGATTGACCAAGTTTTTTTTTTATTTTACTTCACTTCATTTTATATTTGTTTACCAGGATACTGCATTGATCACAACTAACCATTTGCATGTAGAGTCCAGGTGAAATGATTCTCAAAGAAAAAAAAAGTAGAACAGAATCACAGTAAGCTGTACATATCAAAAACAGAAAAGAAAGTAGCAATATACCAGTTAGCAAACTCAACTTTAGAGCTGCGTTTACTGTGTTTTTACACTAAGAAATTCCAGGATCATCCATATTGTGGCACAAGGTGGTTACATGGTCACTCTGAGTTAGAAAGCACTCCAGAGAGGTCAAAGTGTGGTTGCTTATTGGCTGGAGGGCATAGAATCAGTTTTTAAGCTTTTCTTCTTTGTTATAAATCAGGCAAGTTAGGGCAGAGCTGCCAATTGAGCAGTGGTGCTTAGCAGTGCCTTGTGTAGTACCAAATGCCTAGGCAATAAAATTCCCTTGTAAAAATTAAGTCTGAACCTGTTAAATGGTGTGGCATTGTGCAGAATTAAACCTAGAGTGGCTATCTTGCATAAGGAATAGTACTGCCATGTTCTAGCACTATACAATATTTTGCCCTTAACCACAGAAACTAGTTTGAGTATCAAATAGCACTACCATATTCTAATACTATATAACATCTTGCCCTTAACTCCAGAAACTACCCTAAGAGACCTCTGTTAAAACCCAATCCTTAATTCTAAACAGCTTACCCTATTACAGGATTGGAAAATATGGATATAAAATTTCCAAATGTCTCTGTGGCCAGGTTGGTACATTTAGTTATCCTAAGGTAATGTAGCAATTGTCTGTTGTTCTCAGACATCCTGTTAATCATTAAAGAAAATAACAATGTATGTGAGAGATGTAAATACACTACTTAACTGGAGGCAAATAGCTTGCATACAAATAAGGTTCTCTTGAATACTGACAATACATCCCGCACACACACACACACACACACACACACACACACACACACACACACACACACACACACACACACACACACACACACACACACACACACACACACATATTGTGTTATGCTGAGGTGCTTAAAAGAAACCCTCCTGAATCTCAAAGACATGCAAGTCACTTAATGGCAAAACTGCTCCTCAGCAATCATTAAAACACACACCAAAAGCAACATTAAACATTGCAAATAAGCTTACATCCAAAGGTCCCCAAAGACCATAGCAGATAAGACAATCATGTAGTTTACCTAATAGTCTTCTCACTGGACATTTGTTTGTGTGGCACACAGATGCTCCATTCACCAGGCTAGGCAGTCAGTTGCCTCTCTGGAGCCAGGATCCATAATACCACACATGCACTCAGGTTAGTGCACCCCAGTTATCCCCATGATTCTGTCATAGTCCATGTGGGTATTGATGACATGAGGAATACCTGACTGGGCTATATGAAAAGAGACCTAATAAATATCTTGGAATATGTGTCAGAGATAGGTATGAGCCTTGCATTGAGCAGCATTCTACCTTCACCAAGGATAAAGCCACAGTATGAACATAAATGATCGAGTTTCATAACTGGCTTAGTTTCTTGTGTCACTCAATATATGTCAGGATGAAATAACATGGTGAATGAATAAAACTTTATCCACCTCCTTATAGCCTGTTTTAGGCAATGCCAAAAAGACAAAACTATCAACATAGTGAAAACGTTTTCAAGCAACCTTAAGGTTTTACTGCTCAGTGCTAGGAGCCCAAATGAAAATATACACGCAGTTCGAGCCCTCCTCACTCTAAAGAATGTTGACATCTATGCCTTGAATGATCTTCTTCTTTCGGCATTTTGCAGTTAGGGGTCACCACAGTGGATCATCTGTCTGCTCATGATTGGCAGTGGAGTTTTACAGTGTCGAGTTGCCAGCCCAGCACCCAGCCTTGCACAGAAGGCATACACATGCACACACTCACACCTAGGGCCAATTTAGAGTGTCCAATCCATCTACTGCATGTCTTCGGGAGAAAAGCAGAGCACCCGGAGGAAACCCACACAACCACAGGGAGGACATGCAGACTCGTCACAGAAGGCACCCCAGCCAAGAATCGAACCAGAAAACCTCTTGCTGTGAGGTGGCAACGCTAACCACTGCACCACTGTGGCCGCCCATCTATGCCTTGAATGATACTTGGCTTAAATCCATAGAAAGTACTCCAGCAGTGCAATGTTACAGTGTCTTCCACACGTTTAGACCAACAACAGCACAGACTGGGGCCAAATGTGGAAATGTCTCTCTCCATGTTAGCAAAGAACATACCTCCAGGCTGGTTAGACAGGATGATACCATGGAGCTCATCAAAGTTCACAATACCATAGTTAAGGCCACTCACTAAATCCTGGCTAGATACAGGTCACCATATATGTCATTAGACTCTAAGGATTCTTACCTAAATCTGCTAGAGGCACTGACCCAAACACATTATTCATAGGTGAATTTAACTACCTCTCTATAAAATGGGAAACTTGCACTGCCTCAAATTCACAGGCACAATGCTTCCTGGACTTTATTAACACTAACTACAAAGAGAGAATTTAATACGCTGGATCTGGTACTCACCAGCATTGGACAGCATTGCACACTGCCCTGTGTCATGTCCTCACTAATGAGGTGATATCACAAAGCTGTCTCCTTTGAAGTAAAAGTCAACCTGGAAAACTCAGCTCAGCCAGAAACAGTTAGGAAGTATTCTAAGACAAACCACATCCTATTGAGAAATATTTTGTCAGAATCCAAACCTCTCTTCAACCCCAAGATCACAGCTGCTTAAGTGGAATTATCCATAGAGTCCCTATACAAACATGAAAATAGCTGCATATAGGCTAAAGTACCTACCAGAAGTAAACCCAAAACAAATACTAAAAACAAACTCCATTGATGGAATCCTCATGGCCAAAATCAGGAAGATCAACTACCTGAAAGACAAGTGCTGTCTAATTAAGTTCAACAAAGCCAACCATGAGGTCAGGATTGCCTCACAGGCTAAAGACAATCACTAGGCCTTTTTCAGCTATGTCTGGAACCTTGAAGGTAATGCAAAGCCGCAGAGAGCACACCAATAGTGCAACATTGTAATGCCTTCCACACATTTAGGCCAGCTTCTTCACAGGCAGGGAGTAAAGGTGGAGGTATCTCTATTTACATAAAAAATAAATATACTTCAAGGCTGGTCAAACAGGACAATGCACTTGAACTGCTCCATGTTCAAATTACCATAGGAAAAATCCAATACCATTTCCTTGCAAGCTATAGGTCCCCTTCTATGACCCAGGAAACCCATACCATGTATTTAAACTTATTAGAAACACTAACCATCCAACCCAATACCATATTCATGGGTGACTTTAATTACCCCACTGTTAACTGGGAATCGTATATGACACCAAATGTACATGCACAAAGAATCCTGGATTTTGTAAACACAAACTCCCTGGACCAGATAGTCAACACACCAACCAGAGGTGCAGCCATACTGGATCTGGTTCTCACTAATATGGGGGTCTGCTGCACACCCCCTACTGTAATGCCTTCCCTGGTAAGGTCAGACCACAAAATGGTCTCCTTTGAAGTAAAAATAGAATTTGGACCCCCAGCTAAATCTGGAATATTCAGGAACTGTTGTAAGGCTAACCTACTGCTATTAAGTGAGAACCTGGCAAAATTTCAAGCTCCCATAAACCCTGTAAAAGCATTTAATAGCTGCATAGAGGCAGCTGTACCCACTAGGAAGAAGTACAAAACTAACTCAAAAAACAAGCTACCCTGGTGGAATCATAAAATCAATCAGATGTATAACAGGAGGAAGAAAATCATGGCAGAAATTAGGAGGTGCAGCACCCATCAGGATAAACGCACTCTCATCAAACTAAACAAACAACTCAGAGGACAAATAAAGTCTACCAAAGCAAATTTGAGATAAGTTTGGCCTCCCAGGCCAAGGACAACCACAAAGCATTCTTTAACTATGTCCGCAACCTCAGAGGCAATACACAATTGTGTGCAGAGCTCATTGTAAATGGAGCCACCTGTAATGAGCCAAAAGATGTAGCAAACTTCCTGGCTGATAAATTCAGCTCCAGCTTTACCCCTCTCTCCCACTCAACCTTCCCTCAGGAAATATCATCAGATGTAACTCTCCCTACTGTCACTAGGGAACAGGTCCTTAATGCTCTCTCTAAAACCAAGAACACTGCATCAATGGGCCCAGACAATATTCCAGGATGTCTTCTAAATAGCATAAAACATAACCCATCAGGGCCTCTGGAATTACTAACTATAGCCTCCAAACAGGATTCATGCCTCATGAATGGAGAAAGACAACAGTTATCCCTCTGCACAAAGGTGGGCCATCTACAGACCCATAAGTCTCACTAGTCTTATATGTAAAGCCATGGAAAGAATTATCATGGGGATGATCAATAGAGATATAGTAAACCTCCAGACACTGGACCCAACCCAGTTTGGTTTTCATCAAGGGCAGATCATGCCTACTCAACCTGGTGGACTTCTTTAAGAAGGTCACCAAAGCAATGGATGAGGGCAAAATTGTTCACACTGCCTACCTTCACCTGGCCAAGGAATTTGTTACAATACCCCACTCAGGCTTTGTTGACAAACTCAAGAGGTTAGGTACAAACCCATATGTCACCTGGTGGATAGCCAGCTGGCTTACAGACAGGACTCAGGAAGTTAGAATTGGAGAGTCCACCTCCACAAAAAGGCCAGTTACAAGTGGAGTCCCTCAGGGATCAGTCCTTGGACCGCTCCTTTTTTGGCATTTACTTCTCAGAAGTCAAGGCCATTGTCAGTGGTCTCTGACTGACTAAATTTGAAGATGATTGCAAATTAGGAGCTGTCATTAAATCTCTTACTGACACGAATGTTCTCCAGGAGGGGCTGACACAGACAAACAACTGGTGTCAGAGCCATTGATTAAAACTAAATTCCAAGAAATGCATAATAATATCCTTTGGGAAGTCATCCATTCCTGGTAACTATCATATTGACAACACACCCTTTAGACTTGACCCAGTAGTGAAGGACCTAGGGACACACATAGATAGTAATCTAGCCTTTGATCATCATGTGTCTGCAGTGGAGAGGAAATCATTCTATGTTGTACAACTTATAAACAAGGGTATAGCATCTAAATCCAAGGAAGTCATTGCTCCACTGTATTCCGCATTCATCAGACCAATCATTGAGTACAATGCACCCTTTGGTATGTACCTAACCAGGCATATCCAACAACTGGAACATCCACAGAGGTTCCTCACTAAAAGAATACAAGGCATAAGTAATATGTCCTATGCAGAGACCACCTCAAGGCCCTATCTCTGTATTTTGTCTCCTACAGGCTTTTGAGATGAGATCTATGCCTGGCATATGGGGCACTGTCGGACCCCACTCTGATGGACCTCCTGCATATCCACAAAACAAACAGTACCAGAATTACCTGTTCTAAAGACTTAAACCTTGCTTGTGATATAAATAGGACCACTGAAGTGATAGGTATGTGTCCCAGAGACTACCCTATCAATGGAAAAGGCTCCCCATCCATGTGAAGCACAGTTCCTCCCTAACCCAATTCAAGTGCAACTTGGACAACTGGATGGGAAACCAGAAATCCATCCCTGGTTTGGCACCAATGTCTCTAATGGAAACAGGTAACTTGTAAATGATTAATCTCACAGGCCCATTCTTACACTTATCAAGGGGATCAGAACTTGTCAGATATATGAGATGCATGGCTAGGCTTAAAAAGGCCCTTGTGGTTGTTAGCCTAGTAAACACATATGAACATGTGAACCTAATCCTTTAATTCTAGTAACATTCAAAGTTTATAGGAGCAATATTTAAAGTCTGTCCCTACTTTGGGCCTTTGTCTCCTCCATTATGTTTGGCTTTGTCCAGATTTCTTGTGCCAAAAGGTTGAGCAGTATGGTCCAGAAGAATCCCCAGATGAATCCTGAACAGTCTGAAATATGACCGTTCATGACCACTTCAGGCACTCTTGAAATGCAGCCTTAAAACTGGCTATGTTCCAAGTGAATGGAGGACTGCAGCAATCATTCCCTTCCACAAAGGCATACCATCAACCAACCTAGGGGAACTGCAGACCCATCAGTCTAACAAGCCTATTGTGCAAAGCCATGGAATGAATAATCAGGGAAATGATAAACAAGGACATTGACAAACTAGAGACATTGGACCCATCTCAAACTGGCTTTAAGGGAAGGCCATATCTACTTAACCTGGTAGACAACTTTGAGAAGGTCACCAAGGCAATGGATGAGGGTAAAACAGTGCATATTGCATATCTTGACCTAGCCAAAGCATTCAGTACAATAACTCACTCAGACATTGTTGACAAGCTCTTTGAATTTGGAATAAATCCATACATAACACACTGGATTGCTGGCTGGCTCACAGACAAGATGCAAGAAGTCAGAATTGGTGAGACCACCTCCAACAAGAGCAGTCATAAGCAGAGTACCCCAGGACTCTGTGCTGGGCCCGTTCCTGTTTGGCATCTACGTCTTAGAAGTCAAAGCTAACATTCAAAGCCTCTGGCTCACAAGTTCACAGATGACTGTAAATTGAGAGGTGTTATAGATTCTCTCAAGAGACAAACATCTTGTGAGAGGGATTAACACAGGCAAATGACAGGGTGCCAAAGCCATGGACTAAAACTTGATTCCAAAAAATGTATTATAATGCCCTTTGGGAAACTGTCAACCCAAGTTAATAACTCTTTCAATACAACACCCCTAAGATTTGACCAAGTAGTAAGGGATCTGGAAACGTGTAGGCACCAATCTAGTCTTTGACCAACACATAGCTAAGACAGTAAGAAAATCATTTTGTGTTGCCCAAGTTATAGATAAGGGTATGGAATCCAGGTCTAAGAAAGTTAACATACCACTCTGCTTGGCTTTTATCAGACCCATCATTGAGTACAATATCTCCTTTAGCATGTATCTAACAAGATACTTGAAATAGTTGGAACATTCTCAAAGGTTTTTCACCAGGTGAATCTGTGATGCTGATCAATATGTGCGTACACCTTTAAGAAGCTTTCTAGAGGTTAATACAAGTGTATAAATACTGAGCTCGTGTGAGCCTGACTGCCATTTTGTAGTAAACTGTTGAAATGTAAGCATGCCTGTCTGTGTAGTCTGCCAGTTAATCAGTTAATTTATATTTTGTACTGTTGCTATTCATCCTGATGTGTTTCTGTGTAATAAGGCATGTAAATGACTTACCCCACCTGTTCATTTTAATGGGAAACAAGACAAGCAACATGGTGTCAGAATGGGATCCAGAAATCCAGATTCTGGACCAAGAAGGCACTCAGTTAAAGGTGGAGCAATATATAAGAGTGGATCACCCCCACTACACATTTAATTTGCAAAAACAGGTCAGAAACAAGTTTCAGGTATCAACACTTACTTAAATCGTTTGTTATTCACAAAATATAAAATGAAGCACTCAGAACAAACCAAACAAAGTTCTAAGTAAATGAAATGTCTGAAACTGCGGCATATTGAAAAAATATTCAAATATCTACGGAAAAAGTTTGAAATAAAGTCCGAATTGCATAAAATTAATAAAATAAGGGAAACGACCACATTTTTTTCAAAGTAGCTCGTAGCACATATTTTTCTCATTAATTAAAGCTATTCAAGATATCTGAAGTATACAGAGAGTTTGTATGGTTGTGCAGTATTACAGTACAGTTATTTTGCAAAACGCAGCCATTTCAAAGCATATTTCGCAAAGTACAATATTTTGAAGAGTTTATTGTGCATTTGAATGTTATTACAAGTACTTGCTGTATGTGCATGCTCATATATAATTACAAGGGCCATTTTTTCTAGTGTATTTAGGCATACTTTGTTGACATGGCTGATGGATTTTGGAAATCAGCTCTACTTGTGTTTGATAATAATGTTGTAGAGAATCGGAGGGTGTTTGAGCAAGAGTATGAAATTTTCATACAAGCAGCATTTTCTGACAGAGGTGACCATACAAAGGCATTTATTCTGCTTAATGTAGCTGGTTCAGAAGCCATAGAAAGAGAGCATTCATTTGTGTATACACCTACTGTATTTGCAGGAGAGGGGGAAAACTGGCATATAGTGGTGCAGACAGAGTCAAGGGAAGACCCGGAGTGCTTAAAACATAAATTTAGAGAAATGTGTAACCCCCAAATGAATATTACAATGCAAAGGCACTTATTTTACACAAGAGATCAAAAGTCTGGGGAAACTTTTGCAGCGTATATAACTGACTTGAGAAACAATGCTAAAATGTACAGATCTGGTGATTTAAGGGATGAGTTGGTAAAAGACGGATTTGTGTGTAGTATTAAAGATGATGCTGTGACAAATATTTTGCTTCATGATAGTGATTTACCTTTGAATAAGGTCGTTGAGATTTGTCCAATATATGAGCTCACAGAAAAGCACAAAAGTATGCTTACAAATGAGAAATGCATGCTTTCAGTATCTTCTAGTGCTCATGTTGATAGTATGCAGCACATTGGTAAAAGAAACAGGCCACAGCACATGACAACTATGGGGAGACCTGCAACAGTCCCTGGGAAACCTTATAGCTTTCTAGCAAATTCCAGTGTATGCACAGTCTCAGTGATGCATACGATTAAGTCAGCAAACTCAAAGCATGTGCCTATACCTGGTTTCATAGTCAACTATCGTAATTGTGCAAATCATGAGCCCAAAAGAGAAAACTGCTTAGCTTTTGTTCAGCAATGCCACAAATGCACCAAGTGGAATAATTTCAAAAGGTTTTATAAATCGAATAAGGGCCGTTCTACTATTAAAAGAGAACATTCAAAGAGACAAGATGATCAATTAGAAAGTTGTAACCCTACTTTTTATGTTGATGGTGTGTCTTTGCTTGATGAAATAGTCAATGCAGTAGGTTTATGGGCAAAGAATGAAGTATTTTGTACTGTTTGGATAAATGGAAGACCCATAGATCTCAAAGTTGATACAGGTTCAAAGTGCAATGTTATGTCAGCAGAAACATTTGCTAGAGTATGTGCTGGTGAGAAGCTTGATTTGGCAAAGCGTGCAAAGCTTGTTGCTTATGATGGTGAAGAAATTCAAACTGAAGGTTCAGTAGTGCTTTTGTGTTACTCTGCTGGGAACAGCTACAACTTGCAATTTTATGTGGTAAAAAGGAACATTCAGTCATTATTAGGCCTCAGAGACAGTTTGAAAATGGGTCTACTTTCATTTAATGACGTTCACCATGTTATCTTAAAAGAAGACTGTTCCAGTTTCATCCAGTCTAGTTTTTCAACTTATGCTGATCTTTTCAAAGACAAACTAGGCAAACTCCTAGTAGTGTACTCAATGAAGTTAGACTCTGAATTCAGTCCAGTTGTCAGGCCAACTCGGAAAATTCTAGTAGCTGTGCAGAACAGAGTCAAAGCCAAGGTAGATAAAATGGTGCAGCAAGGTGTAATTTGTCCAGCTGGTTCTTCTGCCCAACTGAATGAGTATCTTCCATGGTCGTGGCTCATAAGGAAAGCTTAGATGATATCAGAATATGTACTGATCCATGAGATTTGAACAAAGCACTGAAAAGTCCTCAGCATCCAATGTGCACAGTCAAAGAAGTCACTGCTCTCATGTCAAATGTCATTGTTTTTCTGTCTTAGATGCAAAGAGTTCCTTTAGGCAAATTTTGCTTGATAAGAAATCTTCATTACTAACCACTTTCCGCACTCCTTTTGGCAGGTACAGATTTTTGAGAATGCCATTTTGGATAAATTTGGCCAGTGAAGTCTTCCAGCATGCAGTGGAGCAAATTTTTCCTTAGTATCTGTGTGCTATTATAGTAGTAGATATTCTAGTAGTAGATAATGATGAAGATGAACATGACAGAAACCTCAAGAAAGTTCTGGAAAGAGCACATGAAGTGAATCTTAAGCTGAATCCTCAGCAGTGCAAATTCAGGCTACTTCTGTGTGGAGTCTGCATGTCCTCCCCGCGGTTGGGTGGGCATTCGAAAGACATGTGTAAATGGGCGTGCCTTTGTTGAATGTTGAACGTTGAGCTGGCAACGCAGCGTTCGTGAAAATCAACTGCCAATCATTAGCGGACCGGATTTCCGCTGTGGCGACCCCTAACCGGGAAAAGCCGAAAGACAACAACAACAACAAGTTACTTATGTTGATCACTTATTTATCAGTTCAGGCTTGCGACCAGAAATTATAAGCAAACTGCAATTCTCAAGATGCCAGATCCAGACAGTGCTCAAGCCCTACATCATTTTCTTGGCATGGTTAACTACCTAGTTCATTCTAGACGTCAGCCAACTTTCAGCATCGCTTAGAGAGCTGACATGCAAAGATGTATCTTGGTCATGGTTAGAACAACATCAAAGAGCATTTGATGTTCTAGAACAGAGAATTGCCAGTCCACCAACTCTCAGATACTATGATGTTCACAAACCAGTTACTCTTTCTTGTGATGCTTCGAAATTTGGTCTTGGTGTAGTCATTCTTCAAGAGGGTAGGCCAATGTCCTATACATCCAGAACTCTAACCCAAACTGAAATACACTATTCACAGATAGAGAAAGAACTCTTGGCAGTTGTGTTTGCATGCTCAAAGTTCCATGATTATATTTATGGTAGACCTATCCAGATTGAAACAGATTACCAACCTGTAGTCACTATTTTGAGAAAGCCTATGCATACAGCTCCTGTCAGATTGTAACACATGATGCTCAAATTGCAAACATACAATTTCAGTCTTGTCTACACAAAAGGCAAACTTCTTTATCTCACTGATACTTTATCCAAATTGCCCAGAAATACCATTGAACAGCATGAAAATGAGAAACCTGATTTTGAAGTCATGGAAGTGAGACATTTTTCTTCCACACATCCTGATGAGCTTAGAAGTCATACAGTCTCAGATCCAGTTCTTCAGAAGCTCAAACACTTTATCAGTCAAGGATGGCCTTCAAAGCAATCTTCTTTGCCATTGGAAGTGAAAGTTTATTTTCTTTACAGAGATGAGATTTTGTTTGACAATGGTATCATCATGAAAGGTCCAAAAGTGATTGTTCCAAAGGCCTTACAATAAGAGTATATAACCATCTTGCATCATGGCCACTCATGTACTGATTCTACCAAAAGAAGGGGAGAGACTTCGTATTTTGACCTTCTATGTCACAGGATACTGAGAGAGTACTTTCATCTTGCTCTGTATGTAATAGTACTAAGACATATATACAGAAAGAACCACTTCATCTAAACCAGATTCCTGAACTACTTTGGTCAACAATAGCTACAGACATTTTTGAGTGAAATGGTCAACATTACTTGGTGTTAGTAGACTCTTATTCCAATTGGTTCAAGATTGACCTACTTTCTAATCTAGCATCCAGTACTGTCATTAGTAAGATGAAGTGTCATTTTACAGTCCATAGTAGTCCGCACAAACTTATTTCTACAATGACACACAGTTTACAAGCCAGCAGTTCAAACAATTTGCTGAAGAGTGGGGCTTTACTCATGTCATAAGTAGCCCCAAGTACTTGCAGTCAAATGGCTTGGCAGAAGTGAAGTAGAAACAAGACAATAATGATGTTTTCTTGAATCTCTTGAATCTCAGAAATGTTCCTTGTGATAAAAATCTTGGTTCACCTGCACAGAGACGTTTTTCGAGACAAACTAGAACCGCACTACCTATTAGTAGTTTATTACTCATTCCATGTGTCAAGAACAACAGATCAGTGAAAGGCAATCTGTTGAAGAAGCCCTTATCCCAGAAGTTCTATTATTACAAGACCAGCAAACTGCACAATCCATTATGAGAAGAGGAGATAGTTAGGCTGCAGATGTCCAAAGCTTTTGATTGGATTAGTGTCATGAAAAGTGTGTGTCCAGAGCAAAGATAGTACATTGTGGAATCACATGGAGCAGAATTTAGACAGAATCGGAAACATTTGATCCCGGTGTCCAAGTCTGTATTGCAGTATCATACCTGCAGAAAGACACTGGGCCGGATTCACAAAGGCTTGCACGGAGTCTAAGAGTAGAATAAGACTCCATGCAGCCAACATATCCACCGAACGATCCAGGAACAGCCGGTAGGGGAGTGCAACAGAGCTATCAAAACGAGTCCTACACGAACAGGGCTTGCATATGCAAATTACCTCAACTGCAGGCAAAAACTATGCAAATGAGTTATATATGCGATCCAGGAAACCTGAATTTGTCCGAGTAGGAGTAGTGTTATTTGCAGAAATGTACTCAGTTGATAACTGAGTACGGTTCTGCAAATAGCAAAACGGAGCCATGACAGCTCCAAAAAAAGGATGCATTTACATGAGGAAGCATGCCAATGGCCAAAAATATGGCCATTGGCAACGTTAAGTGATGCAAAATAAAAATAAAATAACTTTTTTTTTTCATCCCGATCTCCGGGGTTTAAGCGTAGCGCAGCGCCGCGCAAACACGCTGCGCTCTAAAAAACAGAAAATCAATAATGAAGATCCACAAATGTGGATTTTAATGCTAATATGAATTTACAATGCAAGTGAATGGCAGGCTGAAGACAACATGGCCACCGAGTAGAGGTTGCTAAGGGGGGAAGCTCAGTCTAAGAGATGTAACCAAGCATTAGTAGGCAATCCTATGCAAATGAGGGTTAGGATAGTGAATCACAAGTTTACATAGCAAATGAGCACAGTCAGTGGAGTGTAGGAGTAGGATAAGGGGAGTAACAGAGTAGAAGATAGGTGACATCATGAGGGGTATGTATGAAAGAAGTGAAGCTCATTGGAGCAGAGTGGCATGTGTCAGCTGTCATTTACACATCATTGAAAGAGGTGTGTCAACAGGTAGGCTAGGTAAAGGCAAGAAATTGAAGGTGTATGCCGTGGATAACACCAAAGTTTCTTGCTGAGCGTGTATGCGCGCATGTGCATGCCTGTAAACCCGAGTAAGACAGTGTGCATGCGTGTAAGCGTGAGTGAGCGCATTTAAGCCAGAGTAAGCATGTATAAGGCTGTTTAAAGAGTTGTAAGCGTGTTTGCACCGGTGTGCACGTGTTTTAACAAGAATAAGCAAGTTTTAGTCAGTGTAAGCATGTGTGCGTGTGTGAGCTGCTGTGCACCTGTTTGCGCTTGTGTACGTGGCACTGCCCACCGAGGAAACAGAAAGGAAAAAGGAAGCACAACAAATACTAGGAAGCTACCAGGGAGTACTAGCAGAGCTAGCAGGTAAAAACAATCAGAATCAGGGAATTACACAGGCAGTACACTAACCCAGCCCAACCCATCACTTAAAACTCTGCAAACAACAGTCCATTATGTTTCTCTCAAGAGACACTGCAACACTGCAGTAAGCTAATAGAAGTGAAAACTGAAAAAGCTTTACTGAGACAAAGAAATGTTAGGGGCTGCCATTGCTGTTATAAGGCGACATATGCAACATGCTGAGGGTGGTGACAATGCAAATGCTGCTGGACAACCCACAGTGAGGAGACGGAGAAGAGTGTACAGGCCCAGGGTAACCTACCAGGGGCTACATGAGCTGGAGATAGTGGAGCGCTATAGAGTGGACAGAGACCTCTTGCAGCAAATTGTTGAGCTGTGCAGGCCACGCCTCACACACAGAACCAACAGAGGGGAACCCATCCCAGTGGAAACCAAGGTATGTGTTGGCCTAAGAATATTAGCAACAGGTACCTTCCAGAGACCAACTGGTGATATGATGGGGATATCACAGGCATCAGCATCCAGGGTACTGCACCAGTTCCTGGATGCCATGTCAGCACATGTCGGTGATCATGTATATTTCCCCAATTCCCATGAGGTATTGGCCAGCAATATGCGTCTCTTCCAGCAAATAGCGGAATACCCTGAGGTAGTGGGTGCAATAGACTGCATACACATATGCATCAAAGCACCAGCTGGTGAGTGGGGTAGGGTCTACTTCAACCACAAGGGCTTCCCTCCATCAACTGCCAGGTCATGTGTGATGCCCAGGGCATAATACTGAATGTGTGTGCTGGCTGCCCTGGAAGCTACCATGATTCCCATATCTGGCATCTGACACAGCTGTACCAGATATTTGCCACCGGGGACATCCCACATGGTCACCTAGTGGGGGATGCTGGCTATGCACTGGAGCCGTGGCTGATGACACCCATCAGAAAGGCACACACACCTGAACAGGAATGCCATAATGAGGCACACGCACAAACACGAAATGTAATCGAGCATGTGTTTGGGCTGCTCAAGTCATGGTTCCGGTGCCTGGACACATCTGGTGGAGCCTTGCAGTACTCACCAACTACATGTACCCAAATTGTCATGGTATGTGCTATGCTACATAATATGATCCTGCAAAAACAGCTGCAGCAGGACCAGCATAGGCCTGGGCCAAACAGCCCCCCACCATTGCCAAGGCCATCACAGGCAGAGCGTGACTCGGAGGAGGAACAACCTGAGCCTGCCCCAGTAGGCAGAAGGAGGCGTGCCCAGTATGCTTTGGCCTTGGCAAAGAGGCAACGCATAGCACATACACTGGCTCAGTAGGAACTCTGGAAATGATACCTCTCTCTGACTTGCACATATAGTAAAAGGGATGCCTAAGTTGACACTACCTGCTTTCAAACATGTATAGGGAGTGTAGTATGTGCATCCGACATAGGCAGCCCTGCAGCACCACCTGAGGCATGATTGCCATGTGTTAAGCAATATAAAGCAGTGCTAAACAGCATTTACCACCATGTAGTATATGTAAACAAAATCACACACACCAACTAGCACAACTGTGGTCAATGTTGAGTAATATTGGGCAACGTCCAGCAATGTTGGTTAATATTGAGCAATGTCGGACAAGCTTGGTCTAAGTAGGGCATAGCTGAACAAAAGCCAACATGCTCATATTTGCTCTACTGGCCCTTAAGCAGTCTGGTCTGCTCAGTATGAAAATATAAAGCAGTGATGGGCCTCAAACCCAGGATACTGTGCACTATAGTCATAGTACTGAACCACTAAACCATGACAGTATTGCAGTGGTCAGCCTGTATGAAGAAATGTTGATAAGTCTATGCAAAGTATCTCATGGAAACCCTGCAGGCACAGCATAATCCCTGTCGAGTTATGACACAAAGGTGAGTCCTGCAGTAAGAATAGAACCTGACTTTCAACACACACAGTATAAATGTTAATATTGGTCATGTTCACACACATCAACAAATGTAGTGGACCTCAGACAGCAACATACTGAAAGGTCACACTGGGCATGCTCACACACTTGAATAAATGAGACAAATGTCAGGCAACAAAACACTGAAAGCCTGAACTGGGCATGCTCACACACTTAGGCCATGTCTGAGTACAGCAGTGGGCCACACATATCTGGCAGTTGCATGTGTTAACCCAGGAACCTCTCACTATCCAGCAATCCACCCTGTGCACACAGTTATATGACAACAGACACATATATAATATAGTGGAACCCTGTCATAATCAAATATGTTCTGCAGATACCTAAGTTGTTCATAGAAAGTGGGAAAGCAAAGATGATAAAAACCTGCAAACAGTATCATCAATAAACATTGTGCATCCCGAACATTATCATAGGTTCAGAGGTCGATACTAGGCTATCTGCCCTAGGGCATGTACAAGCCTAGCCAGAGTGTGTTTGGCTTTCACAACCCTGTCAGATTACTACACTGTGCCTGTGAATAGTAGGTCACACAAGATAGCCCATTTATGTTTAGTCTATTGTGCCTCTGTCTAGCAGGGACCCAGAAGATATCCCAGGGGTAAACATACGATCACCCATCCACTTGTCAAGATGTCTCCTGTAGGTGGTCAGTGGGTGGCTCTGCCTATGCGAAACCGGGATTACAATCCGGAGTGAGTGGAGCCTCTGGGATAAGAATCTGTCCCTCCAGCATGTCCTATTAACATCTGTGCTGAGGTATATGTCCCTGGAGTGTGTAGCTCCAAGGGAGTCGGATATCCTGAGGTGGAGCATGTCCATTAATTCTGGGTTGGATATTTCCGTAAACAACAGGCACACATCACATCCGAGTAGGTGGTAAGCGACTGAGTAGAGCTGGAGTTACTGTATCCGAACTGTGCAGGGCATCCATGTGAGTCCCTAGATCTGCTTGTTGAGGAACTTTTGTGGCCATTACAGTTGCTGCAGGTGTCGGGTAAGGTACATCCCAAATGTGGCATTGTAACCAAGCATGGTCGTGATGAGTATAGGGGCACAATGACCTCACTTGATCTAGATGTGAAACCATATGGGATAAGGTGGGCTATATAGAAGGTCTGTCTAACCACTTTGGCAACATGATTGTCAAAGGTGAGAGTACGAATAAGTCATGTCCCCAATCCCCTAACAACTCCTACCATATGTAATGGATTACTACCTATGTGGTAATGTGTGGGCATGTTGTTATTCCCAAAGGGGATGACTATGCAACTAATGGCATTTAGCTGTAGGCCATGGCTCAGGCACCAGTCATCCATCTCTGTGAGACCCTGTTTGAGTATGCATGTGCCAGCTGGAGAGTTGATTATGGCACCCAGTTTGCAGTCATCTGCGAACATGGTCAGCCATATTCCTCCTGTGTTAGCCTGTACATCAGACAAATATATACTGAACAAGAGAGGTCCCAGGACTGAGCCTTGTGGGATGCCACGTGTAACTGGTGTATAGTCAGACATGGCACCTGCAATACTGACCATGTGGGTGCTATCCCTGATCCAGGTAGCAATCCATCGTGTGAGATATGTGTCGATATCGACGCTGGTGAGCCTATGCATAATGGCCGAGTGGGGTATTGTGTTGAAGGGTTTTGCAAGGTCCAGGTAGGCTGTGTGGACAACCGTCCCTACGTCGATGGACCTGGTAACTGTTTAAAGAATATGAACAGGTTCAAGAGGCAAGATCTGCCCACAACAATGCTGAAATGTGTAGGACACAGTGTCTGTAGGTTCCCGATGTCTATGTGTATGAGTCCCATGACAATACGCTCCATAGCTTTGCAGAACAGGCTAGTTAGGCTTATAGGGCGATATTGTCTGTGGTCCGTTGTGGCACCAACTCTGTGGAGTGGGACCACTGTCGCTGTATGCCATTCCTTGGGTACATATCCTGTAGTAACTCTGATATTGAACAGTGACTTAATGTGAGGGTTACGTCTGTCATGAAGCTCGTGTAAGATGCAGGCCGGGACACCGTCTGGTCCCATTGATGCTGTGTTGTCCACTTTGGGGAGGGCAGCACTCACCTGTTTATTTGTGATGTCAGGGAGGTTACACTCTGTTGGGATGGATAGTTGCTCCTTAGGGGGGGATGGGGGGAGACATCTGCACTGAACCTGTTTGCCAGGATGTTGGCAATGTCAGTGGGTTCAGGGTATGTTTAGTCAGTATGCAGTAACTCACAGCATATCAGTGAGTGTCCACCCAGGTTCCTGACATAACTGAAGAAGGCCTTGTGATTGTCCTACATGTCTGGTGCAATTGTCCGTTAGAAGCGGGCCTTAGATAAATTCATGAGTGATCGTAGCTGTCTGCTAGTACAGATCACAGATGCCTTCCCTGTCTGGGATTGTGCTCTATCATGTAGTAGCTTCCTCCTTTCATTGTATAGCTTATTAATGGCCGGGGTCTACCAGACAGGTCCCCTGCCATTGGAGGAGTGAGTCTTGTTGTTATTTGGGATAGCACGATCCATGCAGTCCACTAGGTGTCCATAGAATGTGTATGTAAAGGATTCAGCAGTCTGAGCCATATTTACCACTGTCCCAGGGTCTCTGAAGGATACCACCTTGGTTTGGAGAAGTGAGACATTTGCTTATGAGAAGTTCACCAAGATTACCCAGGATGGGTGTGGGGACGGGATATGGATGTCCAGTGAGATAAATGTATGTTCTGACCTTACCAATGAGGGGTATATCGCTGGTGTGGAACATAGAGTCCCCATGTTGGTGATGATCAGGTCCAATATGTTTTCCCTCTTGTGGGTGTGGTGACCGGTTGTGCCATAGCATATGAGTTTACAAATAGTAGCAACTGTTGGGCGAGGGTGTTGGGGCTTGAGTAGTATCCCCAGTCAATGTTTGGGTATTTGAAGTCACCCAATATAATGGTGTTTGGGGAGACCTTCATATTCTCCAGTGTTCCCAGGAAAGCCGAGTGTGGTTCCTGAGTTTGGGAGGGTGGTCTGTAGCAGGCAACAAACTGAAAGGCAGTTTTGCACAATGTTAGTTGCATATGTATGGTCTGCGATGCTTCGTGCAGTGCTACTAACCCGGAGGTGTGTGTATCTGTGATGTATATGGATACTCCCCCTATTTGTGTTGGCCGTTCCGAGTCTTGTGGTCAGAAAGCATGGTATGAAATATAACCTGGTAGTGCTGGTGTGCATTTGTGAGCCTGAACCAGGTGTCTGTTAGTGCACAGATATCACTATTCTCCATACTGAGGAGAGTCCTGAGTGGGCGCAATTTGAGGGTAACACATCTGGTGTTGAGCAGCATTACCCTTAGTTTCATTTACTCTGTAATGTCTATGGAGGTGGGTTTGTCTTTTGAGCCCCGCTTAAAAAGGCACTATGGTGGTAGCAAGAGCCTTAGCCAGTATTCGAAAGTCCAAGGGTGACAGGTGCAAGCTGTCCATAGCGAAGCTACGTGGCATGTCGAGCATGTCACCCCAGGCTGACAGACACTGGATCCCCTTTGAATGACACCAATATGTTAGCCAACTGTTAAACGTGATAAGTTTGTCTGTATACTGTGACATCATACTTGGTGAGTGTAAGATGCTACACAAGGTCAGGGTCATACTGGCCTGGGCTACATGATCAGAGAGTTCCTCTATGTATCATGTCATGTGGTCCAGGGAGGAATGTCTGAGGTTTTACGCACCAGCATGGACAATGATGGAGCCATTTCTGTACTTGCTTTGGAGTGACCTGAGTGCATGTGTTATGTGGTGGATCCTGGCACCCGACAGACAGCTCAAAGTGACCATCCCCTTGTTTGGCCTGGTGAGTGGGACGTCAGTGTGTCTGACAATAAGTGTCACCTATTACAAGTGTATTAGGTGTGTTGTTTAGCCCGAAGGGCAGTGACTGTGTGGCACACTGACATTGTGAACTATGTGATATGTGGGTATTGTAGTGGGGTAGCAGTTGTTTGTGTGTCTGCTTTGGAGGTCTCTGCTGCTTAGGCAGAGTTTATTTAGAGCCTCTGAGTATGTTTATGTGTGATAATGTGGTTTGATTGCTGTCACTATAGGTTTATGTGAGACTGATATGTGGTGTGTGTGGTTACCTTCACCACCTGATAGACTGTGCCAGTCATGGGTCGAGAGAGCTCAGCCTCCTGTATGTCTATATAGTTGCATCTCTCACATATATCTGAGTTTGTTGGGAGGAGGAGAGGGTTGTCTGTGTACATGAGGCAGTTGTGACATTGTGTCAAAATCACAATATTCACCAGCTGGACTGGAGAGTACACACGAAACCGACCCCTGGACATGCCAGGATATTATGATGACATACTCTGTAGACTGATCACAAAGGATCAGTAGGGTGTTAAGTGTGTAAAAGAGTATAACAGGGATTAGTGCTCAGGTTTGTCGGTGTTTTGTAAAGAGTAGCTGTGAAGGAGTCCAGACGGAATCATGACACCTCCTTCAGCTATGTCATAAATAGCAATGTACACTCATATATGTCCTGAGTCAGGGCCAACTGTACCTGACTGACAATGCCAACATCCTGTCAGACAGGCCCATATATACATACCTACCTCCCACTGACAAAAGTCCCTATCATCATACCTGGAGATATCACATGTAGAATGGGTGAACAGCTCCCCCCAAAGCCGAAAGCATGGCAGCAATTGGATTACATTGTTTCCCTATATGTGTCATGAATGAACTACAGAACAAACAGACCCTGCACCTGAACAGTCTGTTGAGCCTCACCCTCTCCACAGGATCTGGAACCGTTGAATGTGTTACAGCAACATATGGCACTCCCCCAAGTGTTGGTGCACAACACACCATGGGAAGTATAGTCCAGTAAGCCTATGAAGTCTGATCTGCAAGGCCATGGAGTCCATCATGGTTGAAGTCATAAACAGAGCTATTGGAAGCTGACAAACACACAACCCTACCAACTGTGGTATGTTCATGTGCAGATCATGGTTCCCAAACATGCTAGACTGTTTGCAAGGCAGCCACCCAGGACATACATCACTGAACGGAGCTACACATGTCTCACATAGACTTTGAATAGCCCTTTATCAACATCCCAGATACATGTCGTATCTACAAAACCAACAATCTGTGCATAAATATGTGTTGACATATGAAGGAATGTCAATTTGTCCACAGATAGATCACACAAGCTAAGAATTATGTGGTCCTGTTCAAGCTGTTGACACCTGCCGACCCACATGGCTCATTCCTGGGATTGCATAAAACAAAGTGTACACACATTACCATGTCCAGTCTGATGATGTCAGCATCCTACAAATATAGCAGGAGAAAAGAAACCACCCAGTAAGGCATATAGCATGTCATGTTAATGCGTATCTCTCTAGTATCATAACATAGTTAGGTAGGGGTTTGAATCCTGCAATTGCTGACTGTGTGTGTGATTTTCTTTGAGAGGAGTGCCCTTTTTGGAGACTGGGAAAACACATTAAAAGAGGTACATTCCTCTTTGGAAAGTCTGATGATGTCAGCATCCTACAAATATAGCAGGAGAAAAGAAACCACCCAGTAAAGCATATAGCGTGTTAATGCATGTTTCTCTAGTATCATAACATAGTTAGGTAGGGGTTTGAATCCTGCAATTGCTGACTGTGTGTGTGTGGGATGTGTGTGATTTCCTTTGAGAGGAGTGCCCTTTTTGGAGACTGGGAAAACACATTAAAAGAGGTACATTCCTCTTTGGAAAGTCTGATGATGTCAGCATCCTACAAATATAGCAGGAGAAAACAAATCACCCAGTAAAGCATATAGCATCCATGTTAACGTGTATCTTTCTAGTATCATAACATAGTTAGGTAGGGGTTTGAATCCTGCAATTGCTGACTGTGTGTGTGTATGTGTGTGATTTCCTTTGAGAGGAGTGCCCTTTTTGGAGACTGGGAAAACACATTAAAAGAGGTACATTCCTCTTTGGAAAGTCTGATGATGTCAGCATCCTACAAATATAGCAGGAGAAAACGAAACACCCAGTAAAGCATATAGCATGCCGTGTTAATGCATATCTCTCTAGTATCATAACATAGTTAGGTAGGGGTTTGAAACCTGCAATTGCTGAGTGTGTGTGTGTGACACTGTTGGTCAATGCAGTGTGGGTTTTGCTTTTACTATGGTATGACATATCAGGATTAAAACAGTATGTGCATTGCACACATCAGGTATCTGTGTGGCAAATAAATATATGTACATGTGACCTCAATTAGTACATAGGTGTGAAGCCTGCATACTACATGAATACATTTGTTTCCTTTGACAGATTGTGCCGCTGCTTCTCAGATCGTAGGTCACATATGTATGTATGTGACAAGGCCAGCCACTGTAGTGATCTGTGGCCAAGGTCATCTGTGCCACACACACCCATGACAGTTACTATAGAGTAGTGTGAGTGAGGGTACATGCCTGGGGTATATGTCAGACATGTTCATACACAACAACGACTGGCAATAATGGACAGTCATTATAGGTGTACAACAGCCTTGTGGATATGCATTCAGGCCCCTAATGTCTTATGTGATACACCGAGGGACTCCACAATACCTCTGGATATGTGGATACCAAGGGACAGATGACATAACACATGGCTGTAGGTACACATTGGTACCCAACATACATGTTGGGGGCTACCACCTATGTGGTACTGTCGGGATAGTATGTATAGTAAATGTGGATGACTATGCCATAGTCGGCTTAGTGCAATACAGCATGTGTCGGACAACAGGTATCTGTCTGTATGATACCCTTGTGTAGGATATGTGTCCCATCCAGAGAATGCATTGTAGGCCAATGCATGCATTTCCAGATGTGGATGGACATATCCCTAGTGTGTTTGCATGTACCTAAGAGGCCTATATGCCAAACAGGTGTGGTCCCAGGAACGGGTGGCGGTCAATACCACTGGTTACTGTTATAGTATAGTACCAGAAGGATCCCACTGTTACTGAGTTCCCTACAACTGTGTGTCAGTTGTCAGGACATCATCTAATGATTGGTTATAGTCATGCTGTTGAGGTTGTGTATACTACCAGAATGCAAAACATTGACAGATATTAACAGTATCACCCACAGCATAGTGTCAACCCATGTCATACACACATGTGTACCCATGTTAGTACATATCTGTAGTAGAATGCATACTGGCCATCGAGAGATACTATGAGATGTTAACAATGTGTAAAACAGGGTATGTCACACGTCCCATGTGTCCACTATGCACGTACATGCAGACAGTGTGCACCCACCATGTTCACAGATGTACACCTGCTAATCTGTACTGCACACATCACACACATACTGTCCACTCACTAACACATGCTGGCAACACTATACACTTCAGCCAAGTGGCACATGGGCGGACAATACATACTCAGACCTAACACTGGTGTAAACAATGCTACATTGACAATCAGAGCTTTGATGCATCATGCCTGCTCAGATATACCTACAAGGATATCATTACACTTTCCTGTTGACAACTTGCTAATATTGCTACACTGCTATAATGTCACCCTGTGCATCAGCACCATGTTAGCCTGTTCCTGCATCAATGTTACAGATGACAGGAGGTGGCACAGGTGTCATCATATGCACAGGGTGTGTTGTTGGTTTGCCAGAGCCCGACATTGACCCATCCAATCGACATGTCTGTGTGTGTGTGTGTGTGTGTGTGTGTGTGTGTGTGTGTGTGTGTGTGTGTGTGTGTGTGTGTGTGTGTGAGGGACAACAGTATAGCATGGGCCAATGTTGATGTAATGTGTGTGTGTATGTGTGAGCCCTAGTTGTTTGGTTAATGTGTGTGTGTCTGCATGCACACAGCTCCACCATGTGGCTGCCATATACGGGAGGTTGTGGGACAGCCACAGACTGTACCTGCCAGGCTGTACAGATCACTGTCTCTGGCCATGGACACAGTACCTGTGCCTGGCAGGGGTGCTACGGACAGTATCGGGTACCAACCCTGACTGGGTACTATCATCAGAGGCAGAGGTATGTCGAGTGGACCCATGTCCCTGCTGGGACTGGCCAGAGCCACGTGCACGTGGTCTACTAGGATGGTCAATCGACAGGCCAGCCCCAGCATTGCTGGGGCTGGTACTGCCACTACGGGAGTGGCTGTGATCTGTGGGCCATCCGCGATGACTGCCAGCTGTTGATGTTGCTGGCATGCATCCGCGTCGATGTCTCAACCATCCTGCATGGTCCTGGCTCATGGAAAACACATTGTGGAGGGCATCTAATGTCTCCCCCCAACGTCTATCAATGACCTCGGTGTAATTCCGGATGGCACCGGCAAGGTCACGGATGCTGTCATTGATAGCGGTGTAATGGGCCCTCTGCGCCCTTAGTCCCTGTCTGGTGTACCGTTCCATACGTGCCTGTGCCTGCATTACAGCCCAGAACATACTCGAGGTTGTAAGACCTGTGAGGGCACATCTGCCAGGGGCAATATGACCAGCGGTGCTCCCCCGAGAACCCCTGGACATCCGCCTATGTGGTACCATTCCAGGAATCTGGGTATGGCTGCTGTGAGGGGATGCAAGTGCCATGGGTACCACAGTATCCTGGTCAATGCCAACTGTATGCTGTCCCTCGGCTAAGGCCATTGGTGATGAGGGATGTATTGGCAGTATGAGTGTGCACATAGATGGGGTGGAACGCTGTGTACTGTCGATTGGCGGACCAATGACAGACCCTGTCAAACCTGCCTGTGCCACAATACATGTCTCATCATCTCCACTATTTGTGGCAGTGACTTCAGGTTCCCTGCTGCATTCAGCCACCCCAAACTCAGCACCTGTGAGAGGAAGACAGGAAACACACTTTACAATCTGTACATGATGTTAGCACACATGCACACATGCACACATGAACACATGAACACATGCACACATGAACACATGCACACATGCACACATGCACACATGCACACATGAACACATGAGCACATGAACACATGCACACATGCACACATGAACACATGCACACATGAACACATGAACACATGCACACATGAACACATGCACACAAATACACTCCTCACTACAGCAGATACACACACACACCAGCAATCCAACACATACTCAATAGTGGGTGAAGGTGGGTGACAGTATCACAAGGCAAACAGTCACCTCACACGTGTCAGCATGCAGAATATGTGTTGCTCAAGACCATGCAGTGCGAGTGTAGATGGCCCTATTTAATGACAGTATACATGGCTTTGATGCATGTGTGTAGTTGTTCAGTGATTGGCTACACCCTGGAACACAATGTGTACATGGACACAACATTGCTGTGCAAGTATTATCAGCTCTGCAATGTCCTGTGCACCATCACTCACAGGTATACATACCATGGCTGCATGTGTTATCTGTGTGACACATAGATTTCCATGTCTGATTACAGTGTCTGTGTCCATAGCAGATAATACTGGGCACAGGTGTAGCACATGCATGCTATGTACACACACGGGATGAGTGGTGCATGTAGATGTGAAGGAATCCAAATGCTCGACATGGCCATTGTACAGTGGTTATGGTGAGTGTGGGACATATTGCAGATATGTCGGTGCCAGCCATGACATGGCATGCTACATGACTGCAACATTAAACACCACACATACCCAATGTGTGTCATGTGACCTATACACCCAATAGCATTCCAGGACATATATGTGTCACTTTGTACAGATGGCGACTGCTATGCATATTGTGTATACTGGCATATGTAAGCACACACACAACATGCTATGCATATTGTGTATAGGTGCATATGTTTGCACACACACAACATTGAGGTGCAAAGCAATGACTGCTATGTGTAGTACTGTGGTCACTGTAACTGGATGGGGTGTAGTACCATGAGCCATCATCATCATGCATCATGTGGTCACTCACGGCTACTAATGTGTGACAGACCACCGCCTAGCATGCTGTACCTGAACTGCAGTGCCGTGGCTATGTTCACAATTACACAGCCACTTTGTACATGGGTGTGTGGGTGCCCAATAGGGAGCATTGCCTAACATGACTGTGTTATGTGTTGAAGAGTGTTGCACAGCCCCATGATAGGCCTCTACCCCTGAGGTTTATCATGTGTGTGTGGATGACATGTGGGATACTGAAGTGTGACCTTACAGCAGGTGTGTGGTAACGCCATATGTAGCATGTTGAGGTGTACTGCGTATGATAAATGTGTTATGTTGTGTACAGCTGTAGCAACTATGCCTATCCAATGTGCAGTACGGTGTTGCCACAACTGTGTCTGATGCTCTGTGTATTGCATGTCATTGAGGCAGCTACTGACATTACTGAGCTGTGCAACGTCTTACAGCAAACATGCACGGCATGCATTATGCGTAGGTGTGTTACGTGTACATGGCCTACACCTCACCTATGACATGCACATTTCATTACCAACATTGCAGTTATACCACACTCACCAGCATGGATCGTCTGCCCTGCTGTCACACCAGAGGGACCTACGAGAATATGAGAGAGTTCGTCAGTGGCCACAACTGTGGCATTGCTACTGTGGGTTTGCTAAACTACAGTAGAACAACAGTCGACAGTCACAGGTGTACAGATAATATTCCAAATATCAGTATTGCACAACACTAGGCAGCACAACTGCTAAACACACAGTACACATCTCACGTAGACATAATCTAACAATACAGGTAACTGTAGTCTACAGATAGGGCATGTTACCTGCACGCTCCATGTGAACATGCTGGGTGGCTCCGGCCTCCATGACAACACATGTCTGTGGGAGTTGCTGTTGTTGTCCAGGAGCCACCACGCTTAGGAGCAGCTCCTCCACTCTGGTGAGGGGGGGATGAATGGCCACCCCACCACCTGTGGCAAGCTGTTGTCTATGGATATCAGACGCATGCCACCGGACATGTCTAATTAAATCACTGCAGTGATGGCGTACCTGCTCATATGTCCGGTTATGCATGCCTATGTCATTTACCCGACGAACAAGATCTTGCCACAGTGCAGTCCGCTCATGCTGGTGCTGGCTGCTTCTGGAAAACAACAGTGTGTAGTGCTGCACCAGGCTTTGCTGGATCACCTCTTCCTCCTCTGCTGTGTAAGAAGGGTTACATTGGTGGGCCATCAGGCTGAAAGAGAAATGAACAATATGTGTGAGCGAGTCCTGTGGCACACTTTACACCCTTAACCACAGATATCACTTCACTGCCATATATACCATCCATTTGTCTGTCAGAGGATACACACGTTCAATACCACATATTGGTTCTCAGGCCACAACTGACTAACAGTGCCTGGCACACTCTATATATCAAACCACTATACAACAGTACCCGGCACACTGTTTGTGACACAATGCACAACCTCGCCACAGGGGTATATATCACGCTAATGCACGAACAAAGATGTCATCCATTGCAATGAATGTAAAGTACAGTTACAGTAGTACCAGTAAACCACCCTAGTCGTTGATGCCATAGCCCTGCCTAACATATGTGCACAGTTGTTAATATAGGTGGCATACTGCTGTAACAGAGTATATATGTTGCTAGATACACACGTATACCCTGTAACACACATGGTACAGGCATAATTACACACACATCAGACAAACATGCAACACACCACTGTATGCCAACACAGATGAGCTTTACCTGTGTACCATACAGTACTGTGTGCCACTACTTACAAACCCTTATGCCTGAGTTATGTCCTCTGTGCAGACTACAGGAAACACACAAGACAGTGTTTCCAAGCAATGTGAACACACACCATACTGTGCTGTTTAGGCCTACAGCTTCAGGTAGTACTACAGTTCATATGGGAGTTGGATTCACCAGCAGTACCACTCACTAAGCATACATGTATTGCTTTAGCCTACAATGGGACACCACAGTCGTCAACAAGGAACTACGTCACATCATATGCCATACTACTATGTCTGCCTAACAATAACATACACATCTTTTGCTGGCCTCACAGCTAGGATAGACACTACCATGTCAGATACAACTTCACACTATGCTATCACACCTTTACAGACCTTGCACACATTCAGCGTTACACTTATTCAACCTCACATAGCAGGTATTGCATTGAGTACATGTGTGAGTGCATAGTGTCATAGGTAGGTGAGATGCTATTGGCCCTAGGGCCTACAGCAGCCTAGCCATATGCTACCCTGGCCTTTGCCACACATGTACTTTGATTTCACTTGCCCCTGTCAACCAGAACCACAGAGGGGATTCCTGGGGTGTATTACCAATCTCCCAAACAATCATCAGGGGTATTTATGACAACTGCTAATGAGGAGCCTTGTTTGCTATTGCTAGGTGGTCTATTCCAGAGTATGGCATATCTCTGAGATAGGAACCTATCCCTCCAGCATGTGCTGTTTAGTGAGCTGATGAGGTTTAGGGCCCTAGAGCATGTAGCCTGGAGGGATTGTGATATGTTGCCATGGTGGTTGTCACACAGCTATGGGTCTGACATACCTCTGTATGTCCGGCAGAGGTCACCTCTGTGTGGGTGGTATGCAATACAGTCTAGCTGTGGTTTTGTGAGTCAGTCTGCATAGGGCATCTGTTTGAGGCCAGTATTACCCTTTGTGAGGTATGTCTGTGGCCTTTCCACTTGCTGTAGTTGTCATGTGAGGTACATACCACACGGGCATTGTGATGAGTAGAGGGGAACACTGACCTATATTTCCCTAGATGACACACCTGTTGTCATGACACATACCACATAGACAGATTACAAGTCTAGTGTGGCACTGTCTTTATCAAAGGGGAGGCTACTGTCCACCTGTGTCCCATGTTCCCTTATCACACCTTCAGTGTTAGGTAGATTTCTACCTATGTGGTAGTTAATGGGTACAGTGTTTTGGAAAGGAGGAATGGCACTGCAGTATCGACACTTGTCTACAGTCCATGCCTTGGTCACCACACACCTGTTGCAGTACATATGACCCCGTGTCTCTCTCTCTCTATATATATATATATATATATATATATATATATATATATATATATATATATATATATATATATATATATATATATATATATATATATATATATATATATATATATATATATATATATATCCATACACATACATGTACACATCCATTGCTGTACATATAGATGTACATATAGGCACATGTACAGTCCACCTTTCATGGTGGGGATATCACTTATGCGACAGTTGTGGGATGTACAGTTATGTGATTATATTGCACAGTGTTGTGCAGAATGCATTTTGGTGTCCTCAGCCCATGTAGCTTTAGCAGGCCTCACTGGCTGTAACACAGCAGATCTGACAAATCAGTCCCACAGTGTTTAACCACCACATGACATATATCAGCACTGCATGCTGTTTTCTATGCCTCACACTATGACCTACATAGATATATGCACATAACAACCTTCAATGACATATATGTGTCCACCCTTCACTAACAGTTGCAGTATGTCCCTTGCCCTATGCACATGTGCAGATACAGATAGATACGTACTGCTGCCACATATGGATGATTTGCAGTGTGTAGAGTACTCTTCAGGAACATCTACTACATGCCGGCACATACATATGAGTTACATACCTTACCTTTGTTTTCCCTGCTCCGTCTGTTGTTACTATTTTGTTGTTTTTTTGTTTTTTTTTGGTTGTTTGTTTTGGGTTTTTTCTGTCTGTTTCTGTTTCTGTTTCTGTCTCTGTTTCTGTCTCTTTTCTCTGTGTCTCTGTCTGTGTCTCTGTTTCTCTCTCGCTCTCGCTCTCTATCTCCCTGTTCCTGCAATGATATTATTGCATGTGTGGACAGCAGGTACAGCCTGCTTTTCTAGGTATCTGCACATGTGCATGTGACAGCCTCTGCACCAATTGCTGCCCACCATTCAGTAATTGCATGCAGCCTGCTGTGTGGTGATTGCAGTACTCACTGTGATTGCAGCCCACTGCTATAAAATGCTAGGTTAGGTAGGCATAGCCCTTTCAGCTTTCCAAGGTGGGGCCCATGCTTGTTTGCTCTGGACACCATTGTGTCAGTCAGAAGGTTGGTATATGTCTCTTATCTGAAGCTAGGGTTGTAGCCAGTGATATGCATGTTGTACTCAAACCTGAATGTTGCTGCTTCCAGTACACACTTCTCAGTGTAGACATGTACTCACCCCTCCAAATGCTAACACAGGATACATGGGAGTATGTACTTTCTTTCTGAATTAGACAATTAACTGCCATACAAATGTGGTTATTGCAATGTATTCCTGTGGCACATGCACTGTTTGTGAACTGCTATACTGTAATTATTAAGTTACTCACTTCTGAACAGTTTGTGGTTTGTTTGTGTTGACATTAGCACAGGCTGCTCAACACAACTGGACATATTTCAGTACTGAGTATGCCTACCTACACCCTTGTTTTTGCCTGAATACACAGGTATGTCGTACCTTTGGGTAGGGGTGCAGAACTGCAAAGAGCATTTTTTATTATCGTGTGAGGTTTATCTTGCTGAACATACAGGGTTGCTGTGTACCTGTTAGTCTATCAAGGCAAGTAGTCTGTCTGCGTAGCTCCCACCTGTGGACATATCCAGATGGTAGCTAGAGGTTAGCCTATTATTCTTTGTCTGTGCACCACACCAGTCTTTTCAGCACTGGCACAATGGCATTGTCACAGTTGGTTGCTAGCAGTACATGGCTACATCCTGTGATATTTCTGTGTTGTACTCCTACATAAGGGCATGCTTGTGGAACTCCTTCCAAAGCTATTTGCAGAGTGTGTAACAGCAGGAATGCTGATATGCCTGTGTGTTTCTGCCTCTGCCAGGCCTCAGATACTCTCAGGTATATATTTGAACAGCCTCAGTGAAAGGTACATATAAGTGAGATACACCTGCAATATATTACAGACATATTGCAGTTGAGACTTTCTTGGGAATCAGAGCATATGTATTACTACACCTTTTCTGACGTGCAAGCAGTGTCTACTCTCACCTATTGACATTATTCATTAAGTGTGATTCCCCACTTTTCTGCCTAATGTTAGTACTTTTCAGAGTAATTCAGAGGGGCACAGCTAACATTTGTTTACAAATCAGGGACATCCCTGTAAAGCAGTCACAGTTGGGGAGTCTGGCCTCTGCCCTATTCAACTTTGCCAGTGTTTATCCTGGTCTGATACTGTGTGGTGTTTGTAAGGTGCTACTG
This sequence comes from Protopterus annectens, assembly GCF_019279795.1. Lineage (NCBI taxonomy): Eukaryota > Metazoa > Chordata > Ceratodontiformes > Protopteridae > Protopterus > Protopterus annectens. The sequence goes on along the minus strand of NC_056739.1, from coordinate 1,012,077,095 downwards.
TAACATTATTCCCTGCTAGAATGGCTGGTTCTCTTTTCACAGTCATGTCATGCAATTCCACAACAACTGCTGGTAAAGGCCAACAGAACAGGATTTGTGTTATGCCATTCCTAATTTCCATTTACATTCCCTCATTGTAATGCATGATATATTTATTTCAGCACCAAGTTATTTGTATATCTGCTGTGGCTTAGTGGTAATTCATGCAGTCTATTGTGTCAATGGTCTGGGGTTCGAGACTGGCAGAGGTTTTTTCTTTTGCTGCTGAGCAGAACAAGGGCCCTGACATAGAGTGACTAAGGCACTTTTAAGCAGTTGTAAGCGGGTTTGTGCGGGTTTGCGCAATGCTTAGCAATGCTTAGCTAAGTGCACACATACGCACACTCGCTTAAACCCGCTTACTACTGCTTAAAAGTGCTTACTCCCGCTAACCCCCACGCTAATTTCTTTGAAAGAAAAGAAAATGGGGAGATAGGAAAGTGGTGAAAAAGGGGGCACAAAGAGGGACAGACAGTAGGTAAACAAGCTTGGGATGTGCAGGACGGGTGTAGGGAAGGTCCATAGCTGCCCATTTCTTTACCAGCAACAGCTGTGCATATGCAATAAATTTGGAGTGATATTTGAAACCTTCCACCCCTGGGAGAGGGTGAGGACAACAAAGTATGTTGTACTGCCAATTATAATTATCAGTTTACATGTCCAGCGGACATGTGTGCGAAATGGGCAGCTATGTATGGGGCATAATTTTTTGTGGGTACAGATTGCCCTTTTTTTTTTCAGGTGAGAGTGGAAAGTGAGGTAGAGGAAGTAGGTATGTTTGGGGAGGTAGGTTGGGGAGGTTAACAGACAAGACAAACAAGACACATACAGGGGCGGTGTATGACACATGGGGTGGGTGAACACAATTGACGGGGATGGATGTTTGGAAATCGCAAGCCCATGAGCCCACAGATGGTAACAGTGGAACTGAGATCCCCACCCATGGGCAGTCACCACTGCACCTTCACAGCCCCGAGGGTGGCTGTGCTGGGGGCTGCGTAGGATGGGCAGACTCATCCGTGAGACGCGCCACTCTCGCCTCGAGCTGCCTTAGGGGATCAGTGACTGAATGCTGGATCTCCCTATGCACCACAGCCCGGACCCTTTGAAGGGTGACAGGTGGCCCTTCTCCACCCACGCTTGCACGGGGGATGAGCCCCATCCCCTGCAGTGCTTCCACCCGAAGGTGGCACAGGACCAACGGAGGAGGGGAGCCCGGGCTGGGCACCGGACCTGCTGGTGCCAGGTGCACTCGCCAGCTGAGGAGGGACAGGTGGGTCCGCTGGGACCGGCCTTCCCATACGTTCTGTGATTAGGTGTGTTTAATTACAACATAAACAACAGCATTCCAGATTAGTTGTAACAGCATGCAGTAATATTCCCATTAACCCAACACACCAAGGTTCCAACAGTTGAACAGCAAGCATAACACATGCATATATTGAACGACAGTGGATATTCCAACAGCATGCAGGGATGATTGGTAGCAACAGGCCACCATGATTGTGGTGTTTGAACAGGGCACATGCATCAAAGTGAATGCAAATATTTATAGAACAATAGGACATATGTCCCAACAAATATTTGAGATTACACATACCCATTGAGGTGTGGAATTGCATGGTTTATGCACATACAGTAGGGTGTAGAAAGAAACCTCAATTAACATCTTATAAGTACTTTTAGTCTACACTACATTCCTAGTGACTGCAAGTGTATATCCCCTACATGTATTATTACACTTGCCAACATGCATTAGGTTGTGTAATGGGTTTGGCTAGTTCAATATATACCTGACCTATATCTGACATACTAACTGTCCAAGATGCAGATGTTACTGCTACATATTTCTTGATTTCATTTATATTTCTTTATCTACATATCTGGATGTTTTCACATGACATTTTCACTTCAATTTGTACAGAACCCTGCATTTCTTGAAGCACACTCACATTTCTGGGGAACAAATTAACATGCTACTCATGTGCCAGATTTACTTATGCATGCCAGCCAGTAACTGACTGTTGAGGACTGTATATATGCTTCACAGCTACTAGCACTTCCATCACCCACTTTAGATGGGACTGCACAACTCTGGGTTGCCAGCACTTATTAAAACAGTACTATTTGTATAATGCAAGGGTACAACAACATTTCAAAGTAAGTGACACAGACACACTCCGGGTTTTATACCTTTATTAATTACATTACACACTTTTCCACAGGCTCGCTCCTTTATTTGATATAACAGTGCATATGGAAGACATATTCAAGACATATTATACCTTTATTAATAGGTTAGAACACTCTTTTCAGGCTCTCTCACTTATTTTATATGACAGTACCTGCAGAGATATTATTCCAGACATATTTTACCTTTCTTAATGGGTTACTACACTCTTTTTCTGGCTCTCTGACTTTTTATATGACAGTACATGCAGAGGACTTATTCAGGGCATTTTATGGCTGTATTATTGGACTACGACACTTTCTTTCATGCTCTCTCCCCATTTTATATAACAATACATGCAGAATAATCACTAACCTGCCTGGTGGTGCAGCCTTAGCAGCCTATCTGCATAGGCTTGCTGATTCGCAGCACGGTCACCTGCAGCTGTGAAGTAAATGAAGGGATATTGAGACATACCTATCCATTATACAGAATCAATTATCAATTCTTACATACTGCATTCCATGGCTACCTACTCAGTTGTGGGGCATCTTGCATCCCACGGGCCTCCTGTATCCATTGGTTCAGGTGGTCCTGCTTCCATCTCTTCAGGTCTGCATGGTGGTGATGGACCTGCTCACCAGTCCGAGGAACACCTGTGACACTGGTGAGGTCATGAGCTAACCGGTTCCAAGCCTCTGCCTTGTACTCCATCCCTTGGAACTGGCCCTGCAGGAGTCTTGACTCATGACGGTGGACAAGGAGCCAAACCATGTATTTCGACTCCTCGATGCCCCAACGTTGCGCTCGGAAGCATGTACCCTCTCCAGCACCAGCCATTCTAACTGCAGATGTGAGCTACAATCAGTTATGGTGAGTATTCCCACCTATGGGGCTTAAATATGCCGCATTTCCCGCACTTTTTTGTGATTGGCCATTTTTGAAAATTCTCTGCTGACTGCAGACCTGTTTAGTAATGGTTAATCTACCATTTCTAAGTTTATGTATGTTAACAGTGGCTGTTTCTCCTAAGTTGTCATGGCTTAGTGGTTCAGTACTTTGATTATGGTGCACAGAGTCCTTGGTTCGAACCTTGTCATTCATTTTATTTTAATACTGTCCAGACAGGCTAGGGGGTGTGGCTGTGTTTAAGCAACTTTGCTCTACGTTGCTCCACATTGCCCTACTGTGCCCTGGTTGGCGCGGCGCTCACATCTGTGCAAACAGATTGCGCTGGTTAAAGCGCTATTTAGCTATAGGCACCTCTATTGCACTTGGTATAGCGCTATTTAACTATGGGCAACTCTACTGCGCTGGGTAAAGTGCTATTTAACTCTGGGCAACTTTATTGCGCTGGGTAAAGTGCTGCTTAACTGTGGGCAATTATATATCAGGATCCTTTAAAAATATATATTTTCTTCACTGATACATAGGCCATTTCACTGCTTTTTACTAATATTTTAATCATATATGTCAGGTATTATTTCATATACTGATTTAAAACATAAATAAGAAGGGGAGTGGTGGGACTCGAACCGTGAATGCCTCCTCTTTGTGCAAACACTCTACCATTACGCTATTGCTATTTGGTGTGATTTGCATAAACATTTCTTTCTTATGCTCTTCCATGTCGGAATTGCTAACTGCAGCTAAGCAATGGGCACACCCGTGCACACACGCAAATACGGGCAGCTATTTCGGGAATTTAAAAAAAATAAAATTAATGTTTTACTTTTTATAACTGTGATGGGGGTTTACAATGTCAGGGAGTGTGGTGTTGGGTGCAAGGACATTTGAGCGGACTCACTCTTGTGTGTTTTCATTTTACTTTTCGAACCCTTGCAGGGGCGTGGACATTTAGACTGCTTGGCAGTCAGACATGCCCCCTGCTTTCCTACACAGTCCGTGTAAGACTTATGGTTGAGTCAGCATGCCCTCATGAATATTCATGGCACGCTGACATCATACCGTTCAACTGCAGCCTCCAAGTAAGACTTATTTAGTCTTACATGGAGGATTCGTGAATCCGGGGGAGTATATTTCAGAGAGAGTTATCCAGCATTCTAGTTTCAGATGACATTCCAGTAAATATCCCTGTTCCTGAGAAGAATTCCGAAACTCCTGCAACGTTTTTACCAGTGACTGTCCCTGTTGCTAAACCCAATTTGGATTGCTATATCACTAGATTAGTTCACATTTCCAGTCCATGTTCCAGATTCATGACAAATTGGACTTAAGGGACATAAGGACATGAATGTTTTGTTTATTTTTTATTATCTATACCATTGCAAGTTTCTTTTTAAATGTCATTATATTGTGGGCAATTCATTTAAGAGGGAGGATGTAGATGAATATGTGTGTACATCTTTACAAAGCTTTCTAGGGGCTTACACAAGTGTATAAATACTGAGCACATGCAAGCCTGGCCGCCATTTTGTAGTAAGTTGTTGAGCTGTAAGCATGCCTGTCTGTGTAGTCTGTCAGTTATCAGCTTGTTTATATTTTGTACTGCTGCTATCCATCCTGATGTGTTTCTGTAATAAAACATGTAAACGAACTACCCCACCTGTTTGTCTTTAATGGGAAACAAGAAAAGTGAGACATGGTATGAATACCTTGTCCTACCTTGATTGCCTAAAGGCTCTGTCTCTGTATTCAGGCTCCAGCAGGCTGCTGAGAGAGAATATTTGCCTGGCTTGCAGGGCTTCCTCAGACCCAGCCATGATGGATTTGTTGCACATGTGCTAAAAATGGCAAAAGAAACCCTAGGTCCAGAGATCTGAACTTCACTTCTGACATAAAAATAACATGCTGGAAAGACAGATATGTGTCCCAAAAGATCCCTGCACTGTGAAATAGGACCCATATTCACATAAAACAGAGTTCATCCCTGACTCTCTTGAAACAAAACCTTAATAATTGGATGGGAAAATGTAAATTTACCACCGGTCTGGCCCCCATGTTTCTTATGAACAGAGGCCATCAGTAAGAATAGTATTATGCTTACTAACACCCCACTGCCTTACAAATCCTTAGTTACCTCCCTAATATCATGCCCAGCCCCCTTATAGACACCCATGATACTTTGGACCCAAACAGTTTGAGGTTCATGGCCAATAATGTAAGCGCCGTTGTGGTTGTTAACCTTGTATCAACATATGAACCTATGAGCTGTTCATTATGATCAGGTAGTCATTCTGGGTAGCAGCCTATCAAAGAATAAACAAATAAACTAATTGCAAAAATCAACATATACATATATTCACAGGAACATATATGCATAAGTAAATAAAAAATAGCACTCCTGTCCGCTGTATATAATGAACCATGAGCATGGTCTTGCATTGCTGATTGGGAACAGTAATAAAAGGAATTAACATACTTAAATGATACAGACATCAAATAAAAGCAATGGTCTCACTTATTCCTAGTAGAATACCCCAGTAATTTTACCCTAACACATTTAAATTGAAGTGACACTTTAAGTTAATATTGTCTTTTCCTTGTTTTTAGCTCTCAACATGCAGTAAATGCATTTCACACTTAACTCTTAAGAAACTTTGAAGTGTCTCATTGCTGTTAACGCCAAGAAACAAAAAAAAAAGCCACTGGACTTAGCTGTAAAAGA
>NC_056739.1:1011983758-1012061258 GCF_019279795.1 Protopterus annectens | reverse complement strand
AATCCTATTAGATTTACCTTAGCCTTTTGACATTTATTTTGACATTAGTTTATCAACGTTAGCCACATCAGCGTAACGATTTGACAAATACTACTAGATTTATACATATGTACATACATGATTGTGTTATGCACAAATATTGACTATTCTGAATTGAATACCTTTTCCTTAATTTTGCAACACAGTTTGGGATCTGTAGAAATACCTGAGCTGTTAAATTCTTCTCTATTTCTTTGTCATCTCAGTGAAACAAAATAATCAGTGTTGTCTTTTAATGACAGCATTAAGCTAGGAAGCCTACTTCCTAGGCCATGAACACAATGACTCATTTTCCAATTTTCCTGAGAAAAATATGGAAAATGCTGGTAAATCCTAAATGTGCTGTATGAGTATTGGAAAAACACAGGATTTCTACAGAATGGGCATTTATTAGACCACAGCATTAATTTATCCCAACAACTTAAATCAACTAGGATCTACTAGAAGGGCTCAAGTGCTCAAAGCTCACCTTAGGCTTGCTCACTGATTCTTGCTCTAAATGACAACAGCCATCATACCACGTGATCCTACAGAACTGCATAGCCCTGGCAATGCCCTAATTTTAACCCTACAACTGTAGCCTGGTTCCCAATCCTAACTAAATTCTCACTCCTTTACATTAACCATAACAGTCCTTACCCATTCTCCAACCATAAATTCCCTATTTGCTCCGTAATCCTAAAACTCTGCTGCACTTTCCTCACCCTAAGTCTTTGATTGCTTCCTAAATCTAAAACTCCACTTCAGCCTTCCTAAACCTAAAATTACAAATTGCTCTTTAATCATAAAACTCCAGTCCTGCTCCCTAAACCTGAAGTCTGTGACCACTCCCTAACCTATAAGTTCCTTGTCAATCCCTAATCCTAAACACCCCATCCGTTTCTTAAACCTAAATCCCTCTCCTAGTTTCTGTCTGAAATGATACGCCATGCCCCAGTTCCCTTCCTACAACTGCTGCACTTGATACAAACACAGCAACATGTTTGGGTGAGGTGCAGCAATTCTATTGTCTATGCATGGGTGTTGCACTTCATCCAAACATGCAGTCAAGTTTGTATGAGAGCAGCGGCAGCAGCCAGCGGAAGCTACAAAAGCCCAAGTTTCTGGCTGCTATATCGTGGTTTTCCACTGCCTGGCAGTCAAGCACTTGAATAGGCAGTATTTACTATTTATACAACTAAAGATGTATCTGTTACGTACCTCGCCTCTGTTTTAAACTTTCAAATATTTATATGACATGTATATATATATATCTATATATATCTATATATATCTATATATATGTATATATATATATATATATATATATAGAGAGAGAGAGAGAGAGAGAGACTTAGTAAATTATGATGAAATAATGGTACTGACTGGAAAGTACATGTAAAATTCGTAATTGTAATTTATGAAAATTTCATCTCGTGCAATCGGAATTTCACATTTTTGATAACTATATATCAGTACCCTTGTTCACAACAGGCTCATGTAATTTCATTATGTCTAAGTAATTAACTCAGTTTTGTCACAAATGTTAGACTTTTTAAGCATGCAAATCATCAGGTACAGACAGAATACTTTGACATGAATATAAATTCCTTAAAAGTGACCATGTTGTTTACGAAATAAGCCTGATAATTATGATCCAACATTCACAGGGAACCATATAACTGATACAGTGTTGTCTGTTATATGCTATCCCTGCCTAAAGTTGAACAGTTTTGCTTCAAGCACATACATTTTGTAATTAAGATAAATAGGTGTGGTGATTGAAGTGCTGTGTACATTTGAAAACATAAGAGATTTCTGATGTGCTGTGGCACATGCTAAGTCAGAAGTGACAACTGCTGTTAGGAAGCCACTTTGATACAGGTGGTGCATTACTGCTGATCAGAGACACTGCTGATTCTGTGAGCCCTCTGAGAACATTTGAAGTGACACGCACATATGTCAAACTAAAATTCCTGGCAACCCACTTCACAGTAAGGAACTTACAAACAAGCTGATGTATGAAACATTTTGTCATAACAGGCAATCATAAAGTGAAGTCATCAAGGAATTTGTTATGCTACTGACAACTCTCGCGCCTCTGCTTAAACTCATCAGCCTCTTGGGATACTTTTTGCATTGCTGAGACTCTGACAGCACTGAGTACCTGTACACCGTGTCAGTGGTGTCTATCAAATTGAAACATAGCCATCACGCTGCATGTGCCTTTGCTAGGCTCTTCAGAGCATACAGCAGAATGTTTAGAATGAATGTTAACTCTAGGCTGGCCATGAAGCTGTCTTCAGCTTTCCACAGCATGCTAACAGCAACTAATAAAATTATTTTAGTGGCACACTTTTTGCACATGTTCCTGAACTAATCAGAATTAGTTATTGTAGAACTGTCTTGTACCATATCAGCTCTCCTTGCTGGGGTGTATTCTGGATTAGTTTTCTCTGTCATACATGTACAGAATAGTCAAGGGTCTGTGGATGTGGATTAGAGATCTGTTTAGAGACAAAAATAAACTTTAATCTGAGCATAATAAACTAACATAGTAATCGTATATTCTGCTCATAGCCTCAAAATGGTCCTCTGAGATCATTGTTTTACTTGTATTCAATAAATGAAAATATAAAAAGCAATATAGTTGTACAAGATAGCAGATCAGACGATTTTCTATCATCCTTAGTCCTGACTGAATATGTTTTTTTTTTTTGTCTTTAGGGCTAATTAACCGACAGATCTGGAATGTTATTTTCCAGATAAAAGTGCATTCCTGCTACAACATCACATTATCAGACTAAAATCAACACAGCTCAGAACAGCTTCCTGTCTTTTCTTTAGTACAGATTTTAAAGAGACATGAACTTTTAATCCACGGAAATATGCATGCATGTAATATAATCGACACTTGTATGCACTGTAATCAAAGATGCTATCAAATTCATCCGCTGTGTTGTTCCTTTAAACAATGCGTAACACATGAAACATGATGGTAGCATTCATAGAAGTGATGCTAATGCAACAATACAAAGTATTTATGGTATTATCCACTTAGAATATCATTCAATTGCATCAAATCTTCTGTTTAAATTTGGTACTTGAGACAGTTATATAACAAGTACTACAGCTGGTATAACCATCAAAACTTATGTTTGCTTTGTAATATTGGGTACAGCTATATCTCTGATATGCATATTACTAAAGCTGTTGTTATTACACATAAAATCTGAGTACAAATGTTCAGTTTTTAAAATGTGTAACAGACCTTTCATTTTAATACCTCTTATGAAGGTAAAAAATTAGGCTTCTACTAACTGCTGGATGCTTCACCTTCATCACTATTAAATACAGTAGTATGTTTTGCGATATAAGTTATCCTAACAGATATCATGAGGAGGCATGGTGCTTAAAAAGTCAAACTATCAATTCAAAATACCACGTACAAAATACTGAGCAGTGGAAACTGGTTATACATTTTATATATATTTAATACATTTATATAGTTTTAAATATATTTTTATACTTGAGTGCTTTCATCTTATAATAATAATAAAAAGAATACAAACACCTCTTCTTTCAAAAAAAGACTAAAAGAATATCTCACAAGCAGATGGCCCTGTCACTGTACTTAGGTTCATAGGTTCATAGGTAGGTACTAGGCTATCGGCCCAAGGGCCTAAGTAAGCCTAGCCAACAAGGTTCCCTGGCTTACGCCACACAAGAAAGTTATTTTCAAGTGCCCCTGTTGAGCAGAGCCACAGAAGTGATCCTTGGGGTGTATTTCTTATTTCCCATCCAGTCATCAAGAGTTTTCTTGAAGAGTGCTAATGAGGAACTTTGCTTGACATAGATGGGTAGCTTGTTCCAGAGTATAGGAAGTCTCTGGGAAAGGAATATATCCCTCCAGCATGTCCTGTTTATTGTGGTGACAAGGTTTGGGTCCCTAGAGTATGTAGCTCGGAGGGATTGGGATTTCTTTAGGTGTAGTATGTCCAACCGCTCTGGGTTTGACATACCTTTATATGTTAGGCAGAGATCACCTCAGAGTAGGTGATATGCTATGGAGTAAAGCTGGAGTTTTTTGAGACAGTCAGTGTAGGGCATCTGTTTGAGGCCAGTAATCCTCTTTGTGAGGTACTTCTGTGGCCTTTCCAGCTGCTGCAGATGTCTTGTGTGGTACATTCCAAAAGGGGCATTGTTCTCTATAATGGGTCTAATGAGTGTCGAGCAGAGGGGAAGAATGACCTCTTTTTTCCTGGATGAGAACCCTTTTGTGATGAGGTGTGCCACGTAGAAGGATTTCCTGACTACTGCAGCAATGTGATTATCAAAGGAGAGACTAGTGTCCACCTGGATCCCAAAGTCTCTTATTACACATTCGGCATTAAGTAGACTGCCGCCTATGTGGTAGTTCATGGGTACTGAGTTTTTACCAAAGAGGATGACAGTGCACATTTTGGCATTGAGCTTGAGGCCATGGCTCTGACACCAGGCATCTGTCTCAGTCAGGCCCTTCTGTAGGATGTCCACATCATTTGGGGACTTGACTATGGCTTCTAGCTTGCAGTCATCTGCAAACTTCATTAGCCAAAAGCCTTCTGTGTTATCCTGTACTTCAGAGAAGTAGATACCAAACAAGAGAGGTCCCCTTGAACCCTGTGGTACTCCACTTGCGAATGGTTTGAAGTCAAATTTGGAGTCTGCAACTTTTACAGTGTGGGTTCTGTCAGTGAGCCAGTTGGCGACCCATCTTGTGACTTAGGGATTTATACCTAGTTTAGTGAGTTTAGCTATAATTCCAGAATGGGGGATTGTGGCGAAAGCCTTGGCGAGGTCAAGACAGGCTGTGTGAACCACTTTACCCTCGTCTACGGCTTTGGTGACTGCCTCAAAGAAGTTGATCAGATTCAGAAGACATGATCTGCCTTTCACAAACCCGAACTGGGTGGGTCCAGAGTTTGGAGGTTACCGATGTCTTTGTTTATGAGTTCCATGATGATATGTTCCATAGCCTTGCAGACCAGGCTCATCAGGCTAATAGGGCGATAGTTCCCAGGATCAGTGATGGCTCCCCCTTTATGGAGTGGGATAACTGTTGCTGTGCACCATTCAGTGGACACAAAGCCTGATGTGAGGCTATGACTGAACATGATGCTTAGGTGGGGAGCCAGTTCGTTCTGAAGTTCATGTAAAACGCAGCCTGGGATGTTGTCCGGTCCCATGGATGCTGTGTTTTTGGCTTTAGAGAGTGCAGCTTTTCTCTGCATAGTTGTGATTACAGGTACTCACCTGGATAATCTCAACTCTGTACTATCTTTCACTTCAAACAACTACAGCTGTTTGCTAGTGGAGTTCTTATGAACTCATTTATACTGGTGTAAGTTGCTATAATATGTAGCTGGAACTATTTGTTTTATGAATATTGTATTAATATAGTATAACATTTAACTAATGTACTGTTTTATTAAGCTATATTAACTACTATGTTCTTAGTAATTGTTCTGCTTATAATCTTGTTTAAAGTTTGTTAATTTGTTTGGAGCTTTTCTCCCCAGGTCTCCGCTGAAAACGGCCTACTGGCCCAGTTCGACAATACCCGGTTAACAAATGTAAATAAGTAAATAAATATATAAATAAATAATGGGATATATATATATATATATATATATATATATATATATATATATAATGTATATTAATATAATTTTATAATTCTTATATAGGTATTTGTCTGTAACATTCCATATATTACAAAAAAAACTCTTCTTAAAAAACAGTGCATTACAGTATACTTAATACTAATGTAATCCTTTAAATCTGGCTCCTATTTAGCATTTAAAAGAAATTTCCAGGACTGTTCTTTGTATTCTAGTAGAGAGTCAGCATCACATCATCTGAAATTTCATTTTACATAATCAAAAATGGAAAAATAATCTTTTTATATTTTACAAGGTAATTTGTATCTTTAAATGAAGTATTGTTTTTGTCTTTGGAGTGAGTAGAATGTAAATGTTCATAAATTCTTTGATCCAGTCCTGTTTTTATTTATTCCCCCTGTATAAGCTGAACTGCATGTAGAACAAATGGCTAAATAGACCATAAAACTGCTGGTGCAGGTAGTGTCTCGAATAACAGATAAAGTTTCATCAAAATGTGAATCTATGACCCTCAAATTCATATCTACAATAATATATGTGGCACATTTAAATATTTCCTTAATTTTAGTGCACATTTCTAAACTATGTTAAGTTTGAATGTCTAGAAAGTTTACATGTCTTGGTTTTGACTAAATGATCATCGAGTATCAGTTCCAGTATTTCAATACTCTGTTGAAACTCCACAAACTGTGTACATCTTTTTATGTTTATATTTTAGATATATAGCATTGTATATTCTAACTTTTTACACCTCTGCCTGTGCTGTGCTAATTTTACCGTAAATAACAGACTGCACACCCATTGTTATACAGAGTTTGCTTAGGACCTACAAATGTATATGCATTCACCCAGAAAATACTGTAAATATTATCTGTCTGTTGTATGTATATCTCTGTTGTATAGTGTCACTGTCTTCTTGGCTTAGAGTGTAGCTGAAAAAGATACTCAGACCACATCTGCTACTTCATTAACAAAACTAACTGATTCATTTTAGTGCATCATGACTGAAAAAAGTTTAAAATGGTTACTATCTTTTTCTTAACAGGGACACTAAAATTTAATGCATTATATGTGAAGCCAGTTTTAGTGAGTTTCATTACTTAAAAGTGAGATTACTGCCCTTTCTGGACTAACTTTGGGGTTGACAGTGGCTGAACAAGTAGCATAACTTGCCTTTGGTGCTGGTTTCTATTCCCAAACTATGTAGTTGGATTCATTTTTCTGTACTGATAAGGCAGTGCAGTATAAGGGGATTCTGCATCCCTGAGAATGCTATCATTTGGATAAGACATTAAACCAAGTTATCCTCTATCTGAGTTGCTGATAGCTACAGGAGGATGAAAAAGATTAAATGACACTTTTAAAAAGACTAGGGGGCATTCTGTGCACTCTGTCCAAATATCCCCTAGCCAGTATGAAAAGAGGCCCCTGGCTTAGTGGGAATAAACCACTTGACAAGACATAACTAAAATAAAGTAAGTGGTACTTCATTGGTATTGTACAGGCTTTTTGTGACAGCAAACTCACTTTTGCAACTGCTGTTGATGGCAGGGATGTGGCAGGTGTTGGTTAATTTGTCAGCTCATTTACCATGAGCACGTCATGCTAAAATCTACTTTCAGTAAACATGAAGTTTGTCCTTTTCTTCACTTTTGTGCATCCAAATAATTAGTTTATATATATTAGGGTTTGTAATACCTTTGCTCAGGTTAATTGAAACTAGATTTCAACATATGTTTGCAGTAAGTGTTTTCCTGGTAACAACATTCACTCACTCATTATCCACTCTTGGGGGCTAAGGAGAAGAAAGCATAAGACTATTTCCCATAACAGATGGATGGAGAATGCTGTTTGTACATTGATTTGGAGTGCAAAGAACTCTTACAGAAAGTAAAATATAGGGGAATTTGCACTGATTATATTCACTACCATCCTGTATTCTGTGCTTCAGCTGCAGACAGAGTTGAAAACCTTTTGAGGGCCATGAAATTAATTATTTCACTGTCATCAACAGGTTTACACGGTACCTTCAGAAATGTCCACGTATCCACACATACCTCCTTTGCCATTGTCTCTGCGAGAATGCTAAAAATGGTGAGGTTTAAAAAAAAAATGCAAATCCCCAACAGAGCCAGACTTTTATTAAGAAAAATACTCTTTATCACTGCATTCTAAACATAAATTTCAAGCCAGTTCCAGATTAAATATATAGCATGGAAGCTAACATATTGTTCTAGTCTCTGCAGCTTCCATATCTAAACACAGATAAAGATGTTTACTTTTTTCATACTGAATGATGTGCCATCTGGTAAATAATTTCTATTTTTTTTTCTTTGATATAGTCCTTGACTTAAAGTTTTTGTTTAACATAATCTGCCAGATGAGAGGACATTTTGATTCCATATGACCCATGTCCTTTAGCTAGTTGATCGGTTTGCCTCTTAAGAAGCAAACAGTTGGTTTCTTTCTTAATACTCATACATTTTAAACATAAATTAAGTGTCTGCTACTTACCTGTGGATAACCATGAATCTCATATGTACCCTCCATGGCTGATGATTAATAAGCCCGCGTTTGCACTTGTTTCCCACCTTTCCTGTAACTAGTCTAGTCAGATACAGCTTTGCTGCATCAAAGACTGTTTGTAAGCTTCTGAAAAGTGCCAAAGTCTGCTCTTCAAATTTTCCCTTAGATCTGCTAGTTCTTTCCTCTCCTGCACTTTTACTAGCTTATTAGTCTAGCACTTTACCAGACTTCTTGTAACAATTATTGCAGCACACAAAAGTGCTACCAGCACTAAACGTTTAACAAGGAAACAGCTCTAGTACTTAATATTAATGCCCACCCCTCCAGGCATGTTAAAAGGTCAGTTCCCTGTGCTTTCTTCTATTAACCTGGTGAACTTGAGCATCCTGAGGCAATGTAGCAACTGCCTCATGTACATTGACAACCCTCTACTCTTACCTCTCAACAATCAGACTTGTGAGAGATGCACTTATATATCCAAATTGGAAGCTATGAACTCTCCAGCCAAGACTGGAATAGCTGTTCAAGAAGAGAAGATAAACACTTGCACCACACCACATGGAAAACGTACTCCTCCAGAACACACACCAACATTGCCTTCTCATAAAAACACAAACCACAAACCCACCTTTGTGGAGGCTTTCAATAAAAATCTACGCAAACAGCAAAGACCTCTAAGGCAGAAACGCACTTGTCTACCACAACACAACACTAATCACGAGACACATAACTTTCTTAAACAGTGTGTCACTCAACCAAAGCCCCTAATTCAAAACAGCATGCCCAACACACTAGTCATAGGTGACTCGATGGTGAGGCAGACTGATGTCCCAATCACTAGGTTGAATAAGGAGAAAGTAAAAGTCAGCTGCCTGTCAGGTGCCATGATCCACCACATAACGCACGCACTTAGGTCCCTCACCAACAGGTACAAATATGACTCTGTCATTGTACATGTGGGTGTGAATGACCTGAGACATGCCTCCCTGGACTACATGAAAAGAAACATGGAGGAGCTCTCGGATTATGTAGCCCATATGGGTATGATCCTAACCCTGAGCAGCATCTTACCATCACCCAGTATGATACCACAGTACAAGCAGAAAATGATTGATTTCAAAAATTAGCTAAGTTTCTGGTGTCATTCTAAGTAGATCCAGTATCTGTCTGCCTGGGATGACATGATTGACAGACCTCAATGGTTTGCCAGAGACGGCCTGCATCTGTCACCACTGGGTTTCGGATACTGGCCAAGGCTATTACCACCCCTTTAGTGCCTTTTTAGGCGGTGTTCCAAAGACCAAATTACCACTGCAACAGCTACAAACAAATGCAATCTGAAGGTCATGTTACTCAACGCTAGAAGTCTAAATCTCAAAATGCACTCGCTCAAAGCACTCCTTAAAATGGAGAACATCAACATTTGGACTGTAACAGAGACCTGGTTCAAGGCAGCAGAAAGCACCCCTGCACTACCAGGCTATAACTCATTCCACATCTTTCAGCCCCAGAACTTGGACCGAAGCTCCAAAGGCGGTGCTGTATCCATATAAATAATGGATGCACACACCTGCAGACTAGTAGCCCAACATAACGCATCAGAGATACTTCAGGTGCGGCTAACATTGGGTAAGACAGCAATTCAGGTCGTAACCTGCTATAGGTCTATAACCATGTCCCAAGACTCACAATCCACGTTCCTAAGCACCCTGGAGAATACCCCTTCATTGACTGGGAAAACTACTCATATACCAATACACTTGCCCAACGTTTCCTGGAATTCATTAATTCCAATGCGCTGAACCAGCTCATTCTTACCCCCACTAGAGGTAGTAACATCCTTGACTTGGTCATTACTAAATGGATGACTGTTGCTCTACACCGATAGTAAACTCCTCCCTGGTTATATCCGACCACAAACTAATCACCTTGGAAATCCACATTCCTCCCACCCCTCACCCCCCCCTCACACCTGCAAATGTAACCACCATGAAAAACTTCTCCAAAGCTAACTTTGGGCTCCTAAAAACAGAGGTGTCTAACTTCACGGCACCCATGCAAATCGACAATAGATGCATGACCGCCGAATCATACACCAATACACTGTACGAACACGCACACAGATGCATGGATCTCGCCATACCCAATAGAACCAAGATGCTCTCCTCCAAAGAAAGGAAGCCAATATGGTGGTCCCCTGGCATAAACAAACTCTACAACAATAGGAGGAAACTGATGCAGAATAAGGTGAAATCCCAAGACTGGAAAAACTCCCTTGTCAGCCTCAACAAAAAGTTGAGATCCCTCATCAAATCCTCTAAAGCTGGCTATGAAAACAGAATTGCAGCAGATAGTAAAGACAACCACAAGGCCTTCTATAGTTATATAAAGAATCTCCATGGCAATATTCAGATTTGCTCTGAGCTACTGCACAATGGTACCTCTTATACCGAGCCAACAGATGTTGCCAATATACTGGCCGACAGATTCAGTGCCAACTTTACATCTCTCTCTCTCCCTCCTCAAAGGACCAATCACAATACCAGTAGATTACCAGGCACCCAGTATTACTGCTGCACAGGTTAAACAGCACTGTCCAAGGCCAAGAATACAGCTTCTATGGGACCAGACAATATCCCTGGCTGTGTGTCCTATTCAATCACAGCCTCACCTCAGTCTTTGTCCCTACCGAATGATGCATTGCTCCAGTCAGCTCTCTCCACAAAGTAGGAGCAACTACAGACCCTGGGAACTATCGCCCCATTAGCCTGACAAGTCTGATATGCAAAGCTATGGAATGCATCATCATGGATCTAATAAACAAGGCTATTGGGAATCTCCAAATTCTGGTTTTGTAAAGGGTAGATCATGCCTGCTCAAATTGGTCGACTTCTTTGAGTCAGTTACCAGAGCTGTGGATGAAGGCAAGGTGGTTTATACAGCCTACCTTGATCTGGCCAAGGGCTTTGATACCATTCCCCACTCAGGAATCATAGAAAAACTCACTAAGCTAGGCATCAACCCCTATATCACTAAGTAGGTTGCAAACTGGCTCACAGATAGAACTCACAGTGTAAAAGTAGCTGACTCCAAGTCAGACTGCTGACCAGTCACAAGTGGAGTCTCAAAGGGTTTGGTCTGGGTCCTCTCCTGTCTGGTATCTATATATCTGAAGTCCAGGCCAACATGAAGGGACTCTGGCTGACAATGTTTGCAGATGATTGCAAGTTGGGAGCTATTATTAACTCCCCAAGTAATGTTGACATCCTACAGAAAGACCTCACTGAGACCAACGACTGGTGTTAGAACCATGTCCTTAAACTCAATGCCAAAAAATGTGTTGTCATCCCCTTTGGCAAAAACCCGGTTCCCATGAATTACCACATAGATGGTAGTCCACTGAACACAGAAGACGTTATAAGAGGTCTGGGAACACAGGTTTGACAGCAACCTCTCTTTTGACCACCACATTACCACTGTGGCCAAAAAGACCTTCTTTGTGGCACATCTTATTACTAAGGATTTTGGATCCAGGAAGAAAGAGGTCATTGTCTCCGTCTAACTTCCATCATTAGGCCAATCATCTAGTACAATGCCCCATTTGGCATGTACTTCACTAGACACCTGCAATATCTAGAGATGCTGCAAAAGTACCTCACAAAGTGGATCCAAGGCCTTAAACACTTGTCCTATATGGACAGACTCAAAAAACTCCAACTATCATCTGTCTCATACAGTCTACTAAGTGGCGATCTCTGCTTGACTTACAAAGCCATGTCTGACCCAGCTCTGTCAGAAATACTAAATCTAAAGAAATCCCAATCCCTCCACACCACACACTCCAGAGACCTCATCCTCATTTCCACAATCAACAGAACATGCTGGAGGGACAGGTTCATAACCCAGAGACTGCCCATGCTATGGAATAGACTTCCCATACATGTCAAGCAGAGCACCTCACTGGCCCTCTTCAAGAGAAATCTTGATGAGTGGATGGGAAATAGAAAATTCACCCCAGGGATCACTCCAGTGGCTCTACTCGACAGAGGCATTGGGAACTAAGGTTGGGTGGCACGATGCCAGGGTAATCCTATGGGCTAGGCTTGTAAAGGCTCCAGGGCTATTAGCCTAGTACACACCTATGAACCTATGAGCCTTGAAGCATGATTCTATGTTCTCTGTAAGAGCTGAAGAGTGCTGACAGTTTAACCACTTTTATAAAGCTTTTTGATAATCTTTGTATTGACTTCTGTAGTGCTCCTACCATTCCTATTTTGTATATCCTGTGAATTAAGGCCCCCTGTGCTGGCCTTAATACAGAGTATTAGTTGTCAACATTCTTTAGTGTAATTACAAAAGTGCAATAAACTTAACTTGTACACTGACACAGAGAATGTTGTATTTCATAGAATTCCTCTTACTCCAATTGCAACAATCTCAGAGTTATATTAAAGCAGCAAGGGTAAGCTATTACTTTTTATCGTTATGTTAAAAATCCCTGTGTTGCAATTAATGTGGAATACTCACTTCTGCACTAAGTGTTTGACTCAGAGTCATTTACTTCATATTGGCAAAGTGTGCTTTAGTAGGGTCAGTTTGTGGGTGACTTAGTGAAAGGGTGGTTGTCCTTCAGAAATGGCTAGGTAAAAAATAAATAAATCATTCACCTTATCAGCTAGGATTGTGAGTGAAACAGTAGTTCACTGCTCTGAGGGCATAGCGTGCCATCATTCTTGACTACTGGTGCAAAACGCTAGCTAGCTTATAGTCTATTAATGGATTTTGCTGTGGGCTGCCTTCGCTGTTGTAATTATACAAGAATTCTACAGTGTTCCAGGGGAGGTAACACAAATTATCACCAGACTAAGACAATTACTTTTTTCTTATCTAGTGGAGGTACCCTTCCCTGTGCATCACAGAATCTTTCTTCCAGCTTTAGTAACTACTGTTTGACATTACCATAGTTGATGGAAACCCCACAACATACTGAGATTATTAGTGTCTATTTTCATTTAATTTGCGAATGCTTTATACCCCATGTGACTTTTTAAACACCAAGTGGATTTTTCTTCTCAAGATACCCTGTTTTGTTCTTACTTGTGTAAAATGTATGTTCATAGGTTCATAGTTTCATAAGTAGGTACTAGGCTATCAGCCCAAGGACCTAAGTAAGCCTAGCCAACAAGGTTCCTTGGCTTACACCACCCAAGAAAGTTTTTTTCCTGTGCCCCTGTTGAACAGAGCCACAGAAGTGATCCCCGGGGTGTATTTCCTATTTCTCATCCACTCATAAAGATTTTTCTTGAAGAGTGCTAATGAGGAACTTTGCTTGACATAAATGGGTAGCTTGTTCCAGAGTGTAGGAAGTCTCTGGGACAGGAATCTACCCCTCCAGCATGTCCTGTTTATAGTGGTGACAAGGTTTAGGTCCCTAGAGCGTGTAGCTCAGAGGGATTAGGATTTCTTTAGATGTAGCATGTCCAACAGCTCTGGGTTTCAAATAGCTTTATATGTTAGGCAGAGATCTCCTCAGAGTAGGTGATAAGCTACAGAGTAAAACTGGAGTTTTTTGAGATGGTCAGTGTAGGGCATCTGTTTGAGGCCAGTAATCCTCTTTGTGAGGTACTTCAGTGGCCTTTCCAGCTGTTGCAGATGTCTTGTGAGGTACATTCCAAAAGGGGCATTGTATTCTATAATGGGTCTAATGAGTGCCGAGTAGAGGGGAACAATGACCTATTTTTTCCTGGATGAGAACCCTTTTGTAATGTGGTGTGCCACATAGAAGCATTTCCTGACTACTGTGGTGATGTGATTATCAAAGGAGAGACTACTGTCCACCTGGGTCCCAAGGTCTCTTATCACACATGCGGCATTAAGTAGACTGCCGTTTATGTGTTAGTTCATGGGTACAGAGTTTTTACCAAAGGGGATGACAATGCACTTTTTGGCACTGAGCTTGAGGCCCATGCCTCTGACACCAGGCATCTGTCTCAGTGAGGTCCTTCTGTAGGATGCCCACATAATTTGGGGACTCAACTATGGCTCCTAGTTTGCAGTCATCTGTGAACTTCATTAGCCAGAGGTCTTCTGTGTTAGCCTGTACTTCAGAGAAGTAGATACCAAACATGAAAGGTCCCAGGACTGAAGCCTGTGGTACTCCACTTGTCACTGGTTTGAAGTCAGATTTGGAGTCTGCAACTTTTACATTGTGGGCTCTGTCAGTGAGCCAGTTGGCAACCCATCTTGTGATGTAGGGAATTATACCTAGTTGAATGAGTTTAGCTATAATTCCAAAATGGGGGATGGTGTTGAAAGCCTTGGCGAGGTCAAGATAGACTGTGTGAACCACCTTACCCTCGTCTGCAGCTTTGGTGATTGCCTCAAAGAAGTCGATCAGGTTCAGAAGACATGATCTGCCTTTCACAAACCTGAACTGGGTGGGGTCCAGAGCTTGGAGGTTACCAATATCTTTGTTTCGGAGTTCCATTATGATAAGTTCCATGGCCTTGCAGTCCAGGCTTGTCAGGATAATAGGGTGATGGTTCCCAGGATCAATGGTGGCTCCCCCTTTGTGGAATGGGATAACTGTTGCTCTGCACCATTCAGTGGGTAAAAAGCCTGATGTGAGACTATGCTTGAACATGGTGCTTAGGTGGGGAGCCAGTTTGTTATGATGTTTGTGTAAAATGCAGCCTGGGATGTTGTCCAGTCCCATGGATGCTGTGTTTTTGGTTTTAGAGAGTGCAGCTTTTACCTGCATAGATGTGATTATAGGGACTCTGCATTCTTCCTGTATAGATATGGGCCCTTTAGGCGGTGAGAGGGGGGTAAAGTTAGCACTGAACCTATCTGCCAGGATGTTGGCAATATCAGTTGGCTTTGTAATTTTCTTGTCGTTGTGCTGTAACTCAGAGCAGATCTGGGTGTTGCCATTGAGATTCTTGATATAGCTATAGAATGCTTTGTGGTTGCCCTTAGTATCAGTGGTGATTTTATTTTCATAGCTAGCTTTGGAGGATCTTATAAGGGATCTCAGCTTCTTACTGAGGCTGACCAGGGAGCTCCTCCACTCATGGGATTTTACTCTGTTTTGCAACAGTTTCTTCCTTCTGTTGTAGAGTTTGTTTATGGCAGGGAACCATCAGACTGGCTTCCTTTTTTGGAGGATAGGGTCTTGGTTCTGTTTGGGATAGCATGATCCATGCACTCATGTAAGTGCTTATAGAGTGCATTTGTGCAGGATTCAGCAGTTGTAACTGTATTGTCCATCTGCATGGGTGTCATGAAGTTCGCCACTTCTGTCTTAAGAAACATGAAGTTGGCTTTGGAGAAATTTTTTACTGTTGTCTCCTTAATGGTGGGTGGGGGCGGGATGTGGATATCTAGGGTGATTAACTTATGGTTGGATCTGAACAACGAGGAGTTTATTTCAGGTGTGGAACACTGGTCGCTCATGTTGGTAATGACTAGGTCTAGGATATTGTTGCCCCTGCTGGGGGTGTGGATAAGTTGATCCAGGGCATTGGAATTTATGAATTCCAGAAAGCGTTGGGTGAAGGAGTTGGTACATGAGCAGTTTTCCCAGTTATTGGTGGGGTAGTTGAAATCACCCATTATTGGGGTGTTTGGTTGAGTCTTAATATTTTCCAGTATATCAAGAAAAGAAGAGTGGGAATCCTGGGGCATGGTGGGGGATCTGTAGAAAGCTACAGTTTGGATTGCAGTTTTGAATAGAGTTATTTGCACTTGGATAACCTCGGATGCATTATGCTGTGCAACTAGCCTGGAGGTGGGGATATCCTTAATGAATATGGACACACCTCCACCTTTGGTTTTCTGTTCCAGGTTAGATGGCCAAAAACTATGGTATGAGTTATAGCCTGGTAATGCAGGGGTACTCTCTAGAGCCTTGAACCAGGTCTCAGTCACTGCACAGATATCGATGTTCTCCATTTTAAGGAGTGCCTCGAGTGAATGCATTTTGAGATTTAGACTTCTAACATTGAGTTGCATTACCCTCAGTTTTTGCTTGCCTGTTCTTGTTACAGTGGTGAATTTGTCATTTGAACCTTGCCTAAAAAGGCACTATAAGGGTGGCAAGAGCCTTAGTCAGTATCCGGAATCCAAGGGTAGACAGGTGCAGGCCACCTCTGGCAAAGCATCATGGTCTGTCGAGGCCAGGCAGACAAATACTTGATCCCATTAGAATGACACCAGAAGCTTAGCCAATTGTTGAGGTCAATCATTTTGTCCTTGTACTGCGGTATCATTCTGGGCAATGGCAGGATGCTACTCAGGGCTAGGGTCATACCTGCCTGCGCTACAAGATCAGAGAGCTCTTTCATGTTTCTTTTCATGTAGTCCAGGGAGGTAAGTCTCAGGTTGTTCACACCAACGTGGACAATGACAGAGTCATATTTGTACTTGTTGTGGAGTGACCTGAGTGTGTGGTTTATGTGGCAGATCCTGGCACCCGACAGGCAGCTGACAGTAACCTTCTGCTTGTTTAGCCTAGTGAGTGGAACATCAGTGTGCCTGACTATAGAGTCACCTATGACTAGTGTGTTGGGTATGTTGGTTTGCCTTATGGGCTGTGGTTTATTGGCACACTGAGTCTGTGGGCTATGTGTAATTTGGGTTGTGTTGGGGGGGGGTGGAGGTTTCTTGTGTTTCTGCTTTGGAAGTCTCTGTTGCTTGAACAGATTATTATTGAGAGCCTCTGTGAATGTTTTTGTGTTTCTATGTGTGCATTTTGGTGGGGTAGGTTTAGTGGGACTATATGATGAGTGTGGTGTGGTGCAAGTGTTTACTTTCTCCTCTTGACTGTCAAGTTCAGTCTTGGTTGGAGAGAGATTTACCTCCAGTTTGGCTACATACGTGCATCTCTCACAGGTTGTGGTGTTGTGTGGTAGGAGGAGAGGGTTGTCTGTGTACATAAAGCAATTGCTACATTGCCTCAAGATGCCCAGATTCATCAGATAGACAGGAGAGAACACTGGGAGCTGATCCTTGGACATGCCTGAATAAAAAATTACTTTCCTCTAGACAAGTGAGGAAAGTGAGTATAAGAGCAGTTTTTCTCTAAGCAAGTGAGGAAAGTAAGTAGGTAAAGAGGAAGGTTGAGTGCTGTAGTAATTTGTAGCTTACTTAGTGCTAACAAGTTCTGAACAAGTGCTGAGCATGAATAAGCAAATTCAAGTGCTAAAACTAAGAATCTGTGCCTGGATCTTGTGGTAGATAATCTACCTAGTGCTTACCACTCATACTGATAAGCTAGAATGCTTCCCTCCAACACAGAAAGTCTTGGGGGGCTCAGAAGCTTACAAACAGTCCTGGATACAGAAAATCTATATTTGCACTAGACTAGTTACAGGGAAGGTGGGAAACAAGCACATATGTGGGCTTTTAAACCAGAAAGTTGAAAGAGATGGGAAAACTGCACAAACGGCCAATAAAATTTCTGGGCCAGAAACCACTCTTGTGGTAGATAGGCTACCTAGTGCTTACCACTCGCACTGATAAGCTGGAAGGCTTCCCTCCAACACAGAAAGGCGTGGGGGGCTCAGAAGCTTACAGACAGTCCTGGATACAGAAAATCTGTATCTGGACTAAACTAGTTACAGGAAAGGCAGGAAACAAGCTTAGAATTTTTTATTTTTTTTGGAAAGTGGAAAGAGAGAAAGTAGAAACAGAAGATAATTCAAAATTAAGGACCTAAATGGCTTGCCCATCACAAATGTTCCCTCTGTATTAGGTAGAATGAGCTAGTGATACTAGTCTGGAATAGAGCTGGGATAGAGCTGATCAGATGGGACTGGTAGAAGTGTCTGAAGTCAAAATATGATCTCACTGTAGTCGGTTGAGTGAGCAAATGACTCAGGAGGAGTGTTCAAACACAAATTTACAGGAGGGGCAGGCAATTCCAAAGCCACCAAGATTAATACCAGAACAAGAACAGGGAGGACATGTGGGAAATTAACTGCAAAAGCAGAGAGAGACCACAGTCTTCTATGAAACAATTAAATAGAAAAATAAATAACTACAGAGAGACACAGACCAATGAAACAATTAAATACACAGAAAAATAAAATAAAATGCAGTCACATTTTTTGATAAAATCTCAAGTTTTTCTAATTCACACTTTCTTTTCCATCATGTTTTTTGTTTACCAGTAAGCCAACTATATATATATATATATATATATATATATATATATATATATATATAGTTCCCCTTTAGAAGGTCGAATGGCTGAAATCTCTAAATTCATATGGCCGAAGCTATATGCTCAAATTTCAGAAGCTCGACCTTCTGAAAGGGAACGGAAAAAAAACAACAAAACACAAAACAATGTTTCTGCAGGAGGGCAAGCCCCCCTGCACCCCTACCACCCCGCTACTTATTTATTCTAACTCCCAGATCGCACTACAGCGCAGAAAGGGAAATCTCCCGGTCTGCTCTTTATGCCGATCCCCATTCAGAAGGTCGAGCTTCTGAAATTTTGAGCATATGTTCACGGCCATATGCATTTTGAGATTTCAGCCATTCGACCTTCTAAAGAGGAACCATATATATATATATATATATATATATATATATATAGAGAGAGAGAGAGAGAGAGAGGGGTGTATTATAGAGGTTCATAAGCAAGTACTTAGCAATCTGTCTGTAGAATATTACAAACCTAGCCAAAAACTCATATTTCAAAGTTCCCTACAACATCAAAGAGAGCAATTCAAGATAGACTGGGGGAGAATTTAAAGCTGCCCACCTGATTTAGGTTTACCTTGAAGGTGGCAAGAATACTACACTGCTTGACATGCAGTGGAAATTTCTTTCAGAGGTGGGGTTATGTTGGAATATGACCATAAAACCTAAAACTGGTTCAGTAAACATAAAAACCATGCCACTGAAATATTTGCTCCTTTACTTAAAAAAAATGATAACAGAACCACCAAACACTACAAAATCAAACATTTGAATGACCGCAACATGTTCAATAATGACATCACCATAATTAAGTGGGAAAAAATCTTTAGTTAATATATCGCCATGTGGAATTATAATAGATAAAAAATTACTCTAAGAACTCATATAAAAATTTTTAACATTACTGCCCTAAGTTTTAAAACTCTACCTAAAGAACAGGATCCATTAATGCCTAGAGCCAAAGTGGCATTAAGTAGTAATTGCCATCTGAGTTCTCTGTGTTCCAGTGTTTATTCCTAACTGTGTCACCTTATAGGTTTGTTAATTTTATTAATATAAAAAAAATCTTTTAAAATGCTTGCATGATAAAGAATGTTTATATAATGCATTATTTACATTTTTAGAATTAATGTCCTTAAAATGTTCATAAATTCTAGAACCCAGCTGTACTTCAGTTTTACATACACAAAATGCCTCACATGAGAGGCAGCTAGTGGTGTAAACTAGCCCTGTTGACTTATAGTTGCCAATTTCTGGGCATTGTTTTGTTCTATCAGGCCACTGTTACAAAAGGACTTTTATACATATGTCTGTGATGGTAGCAACTGCCACATTTTGCCATTTTCTTTCTTTATTATTTTTAATAGCCATATTAGTGTTATGCCCCTTTACAAATACCATGTTGCATCCCCCTTTGAACACAAAAGATGGTAGCTCTCCAAGTTTTTAGTCAGTGTCAAAATGCAGACTAGTCTTCCAATGCGTTATAATCTCATGTACCATCCTAGTGTGTACAGAATGCATGCAGTGTATAACCATGATTCTATTAAAATCCTTATCTGATGAGCATTCAGAGTTAGTAAGATTTACTCCTGTTTATTAAAGGTACAAAAATCTAAAATATGTTCTCTCTGTCATCAGCCGCACTATTAACCATTCCCACTGGACAATCTCACTCCAAAACCATAGTTTACTGAATGATTTTTTGAATATTTTAAAGCAATTATCTTTCTTAGGACTTGCATATTTTAGCAAAGAGATATGATAAAGGTTCTATGGGTCAGAATTTATAATGATGTGATTGTAACAAAAGGAGATGCTGCCAGCCCAGCTATCTGAAATTTTGTGGGTGGTTGTGTGTCATTTGTGAATATTGGCATGATTCATATGCCTGTGTTACAAGTGTATTGTATAGACATGTGGGCTGAAGATATATATTTTTATACACTATTGCAACTGTTTAACAGGGGAGACTGAAACACAGGAGATTAACTTGCAAATCTTCAGAAGAATGTTTGAGGTTAAGTTACTTTATAGCTGGGCCATAAACAAAAGATGTTATAAGTTTAAGTGCAGTAACAGACATGGTGTCTAGAACTAAAAGTTTTTTGTGTTCTCTTTGCATGTAGAGGAATGTAAATTATTTTACAAATTCCACCATTTGCCAAAATATCTAAGAAGGTCCCTTTTTTATGTGTTTTCACAGGGAGAGGGTAAATGCTGGTAGTTTCTAACAATGGGGTTTAGCTTGGGAATTAAAGTCGGGTGACAAAAAGTGATGTCATCCTCCAAGCTAACCCAGCAGTAATATTTGGTATTAATTTAAGAAGTCTCTGAGTGAGACAGAGACTGTGCATTTTTGTATTTTGTCTTTGACCTGACAGCATCAGTTGGAAAACCCACTCACCCATTACTTTACCCTAGCCTAACTTACCTTGCTATGAGTAAGTAAGTCTAGGGTAAAGTAATTTCTCTTAGATACAGTTAGGAATATAGTGCAGTATAGCTTAGATGTTTTCTTTATTTATTTGAGACTGTCCAGCAATGTTGTTTTAAACATTTCCTGTGATTTTGAACTCTGAAGTTACTGTGATTGTTTACTGAGTATTTTCTTGTTCCTTTATTATTTCTTATTAAATATATTTAAACCTTTTAATTGTGCCTGGTCTGTCTAGAGATATTTAAGTTCTTAGCGTACTTGCATATCTGTTTGTTGACACTATGCATGCCACTCCTAATAGCCTTGCTCTTGGTCAAACTACCATTTGGATTAATAGTAACATTACACAGTAAGATTGGGCACCCTTTGTTAATGGCATTAAAGTAGGTGATAAGGAGTGACTGGTGGCAGTCAAAACTACCTTATACTCTGAGCAGAAGGGGGCATAGCTAGTAAACCTGTGCCAGCCTTTCCCAGATGTGTGTGTATATGTGTGTATAAATCAAATATCAAAGACTGAGTGTGTCAGCTGCTTTGGCAGGGACATGACGCAATGGCTGGACAGAGAGGGTGCTGGAGGTCTTGTCTTGGCCACTCAGCTGAGATTTCAACCCTATAGCTGTGCCAGTGGGGAGTCTTATTGGGGCTCTGGCGAAAGAGGGTGAAACCAGCCCCAGACTGAATGTGGTCTCTGTGTGCTCTTAAGGACAATTGCACTTTACTGTGTGTGTACGTGTCATCCTCCCAGTGTGTACATCCCCCACTGTTGCCAGTGGAGAGGACTGAGGCTCCTGGGGCATCACAGTGTTCATGAAAAAAATGTGCTCCATTACATATACTGAAAGTCGACTTTTTCATATTATCATATGCATTTTACTAGTAATCATGCTAGGTGGCAGGAAAAGAATTAGTGATGGCCACAATTTTTTAAGGAATTAGATTATTAAAAAAATATGGTTTTGGAGGGACTTTATCCAACGGAACTTATTATTAATGGAATTTATCTATTAAAAATAGTTTGTTAAACCATATCTTTGCCATTTCCAGTACCCCATATATTTCTTACTGTGGACTTTTGTTGAACAATTCTCTTTCCAGAACACCTGAATCCCAAACCCAGTTGGGTCAACCTGTATTGCCTACCTAGACCCCTTCCCCTACATGACTTCAATTTTTATCCAGGCCAGGATTGTTTCATGCTCTGAGTAAATGCCATTCTGTGGTTGCTCTTGCATACAGCCCCACATTAAGGATTCCTAAATCATCCTTCTTCCTGGGAAGCATCAAATTCTACCTGCTAACTCTGGAGGTTCACTCCCATAATTGATGTTGGTATTTCTTTTTTCCTTGCTTATTTTGCTTAGCCATGTGCAGTAGGTACTATAAATAAGTAAGTAAATAAAAATAGGAAGTAAAATCATTTTTGAAACTTGAATTCTATGGGGAAGGGAAATTGTAATTATGCTGCCTTAGATTTCAACCCTTATTACAGAATGTAATGCCTTACATTTCTTCTCAAACATCTTTTATAAGGAAAAAGTCATATCATTTCCAAAACAACTGACTGATTTCTACACCTGAATGTCTTCAAGTTGTTGACCTCCATTTAAATGTTTTATACATGCATTATTAACAGAGAATAGGACAGTTTTCCTTATGTTGATCCTCAAGCCAGTAAAGCAGTGAATTGTAAAAAAATATTTCTAGTACTTTGGGGACACTGAGACTGTGTTTCTCTACTAGAGTACTCCAACAACTACAAACCAAGATGACAAGATGTGAAATGAGACTGGTATTGCATATTGCCTTGCTTCTGTCTTTAAAATATTTGCCAATGTTTCAATAACTTGTGAAAATAGTAAGATGGAATTGGATATCCTTGCCTTGCTCACTTGGATAAAGTACCTGCTTAATACTTGACATACTTATTATAGCTTTGGAAGAGTGGTCTAAAATGTGTAGTTTCTTGATATATTCTCTTTGTACATTATATCTTGTTCAAACGTCCTACATAAAGTTCCATTCTTTTGACCCAAATGCACTTTTAAAATACAGTAACATGACAACTCTTAGCTCTGACATAGCCATACTGACTGGACAATCCCATCTGACCTTTTTATAAAACCCTGTTGACCATCTTTGACCTGCTATACAATTATTTTTTCAATCTATGAGTCAAGATTTTGCATAGATTTTATAGTCTGTAGTTAAAAGTATAAAATAGGTATACATGCCTCAACAGGCTTTACTAAAAGTATTATCATGGTATTAATGACTGATTTGGGTAGCCTGTCATTGCTTTCTGATATCTTGCTTAGTTATAATATCAGGGAACCTAACAGTTTCTTATAGATTTTAAATTCTCCCTGAGTTATGCCATCTAGACCTGGTGATTCCAAGATTTCATAGAATCTGTAGCTGCCCAAATTTCTGGTTGAGAGAGTTGGGTTTATCAATAAACATTTGGTCTATTACTGTTACATTGGTTTAGACATGAACTTGTCATAGGGCTGCATTATCACAACTCTTTACAGATTTACAGTATATGTGTTGATCATCTGAGCCTGAATTATCTGATTAATGCATTCTGGTTTACAAATGAAAGACTCTTTTTCCCTTTTTAAAGTATATACGTGGGTTTTCTGTCACAATGCAATCTGTCATCAAATAAAAGATTTGCATCGCTTCCAATTTTCTTGTAACTAAAATTGTAATAATTTAAACTCTTTGGTCATTTGCCTTAAGTTTTCCAGATGAACTCTGATGCAACCCCCCCTACTTTATATTTAACTCCCTTCTGTTCAATA
The DNA here is from genome assembly GCF_019279795.1 of Protopterus annectens. NCBI lineage: Eukaryota > Metazoa > Chordata > Ceratodontiformes > Protopteridae > Protopterus > Protopterus annectens. Next base: position 1,012,037,595 of record NC_056739.1, on the reverse strand, counting down.
TGAGCTTATAAATAAACTAGTTTCTTCTGTTTCTTCTTCTTTCTTTTCCCCCTCTATCATATAGGTTTTAATTTGTGTCTTGAAATTTTCCTAGTTTCTGTTTACTTCCTGTGATGCCCCCATGCTCGAGCAGTAATCAAAGAGCCTGAATCCTCACCACTGACACTGGAGAGGAATATTCACTTGGAATACAGATGGATGCACTCAGTATTTCCAGATACAGACCTCTCTGCATCAAGTAAAATTGTCCTTAAGAGCACCCAGGGAATAATCTCAATACAGGGGCTGACAGGGGCTGGTTCCTTTCTATATCTTTCCAGGCCCCCAATAAGACTACCCACTTGCACAGCTTAGAGTTGAGTCCTAAGTTGGGGTTCCAGACTAAGTCCTCCTAAACCCTCTCTGTGAAACCAGTGCTTTGTGTCCCTGTCCTAGCAGCTGACACACACACACTCTCTTTGATTTTATTTGCACACACACACACACACACACACACACACACACACACACACACACACACACACACACACACACACACACACACAACTGGGATAGGCTTGCACAGATTCACCTGCTGTGCCCCCTTCTTCCCAGACTATAAGGTAGTTAACACTTTCACCAGAACTCCTGCCAGCTACTTTAAGGCTCTTACAAGGGTGCCCAATTATACTGTGTGAAGTTAATATTAATACAAATGATATTGTGGACCAAACAGCAAGACTTTCAGGAGTGGCCAGAGTTATCCCAAATATGTGCAAATACTCTCAAAATTTAAATATTTTCTAAAAAGATCAGCCACAATGAGAAGTTTAAATATATTTAATAATAAATAATAAAACAAATAAATATATTAAATATATATTTACTGTAAACACCAGAGTTTCAGTCACAGGGAATATTACAAATAACACCGATGGAATTGTCTTACAGTTCTAGAAAAAAACAGTACTTCTAATCTCACTATATTTTTCTGAATAAAAGAATTACTGTTCCCTAGTTAAGTTACTTACTACTACAAGGCAAGATGATGCGGGTTAGTGGTCCTTATTGTCAGATATAAGGCAGAATGCAGAATACTGAGAGCAAACTCCTGCTAATATCTAAGTAATATCTTTGGCTTACAGAATGACATCACACACATCTGATCATCGGACTCTGTTTCCCATATCACTAACACTAGAAGCTGACAGGATTTTAGCACCAATGTGTTACAATACAAACAGATAGAGCTTTACTCAGATCTTGGAAGGCATAAAACTATTCTACTCTTCCTGTAGGAGTTACAACCTATTCTCTAGGACAGACATTGCATCTCTGGCTCCATTCAAAACTGTGGGATAACATCTTCATGGCTTACCCATAAAGTATTTATTTACATTTATTAACCGGGTAGTGTCTAACTGGGCCAGTAGCCCGTTTTCAGCAGAGACCCGGGAAAAAAAGTTCCAGTAACAAAAACAAATTGTAACAAGACGAAATGTATGCTAAACTAAAAATAAGTATCAGAATTATTTAGGTAAGCAAACATAAAGGATTACAAAAGAACAGAGGTATTGAGTAACTTAGTAATCAAAATATTGGTTAGATAACAAAGCAAACAAACATAGAGAATAATATAAAGCAGAGGTATTGGCATCACTTAGAAATCAAATATGTCAGATAGGAAAAAACACTAAAACAGAAAGAAAAAAAGAAAAAAATATGTCAGATAGCAAACCAAAAAACTAGTTTGAAAAACATTTGAAATTGGAGTAAAGTAAAGGTGCAGGAGATGGTTGTTGAAAAATAGGAAAGAGGAATTATCCAGGAGAATTACAGGGGCAGAGCCAGTTGTTGAGATATTCTTTTAATTTGTTTTTAAAAGAAGGCAAGCTTGGATTGTTATGGATGTCCTGAGTAAGAGCATTCCAGGTGTTTGCTATTTTATAAGAATAGAGGGAGTCACCATGGTAGTTGTGAGACTGGGTAACTTAGCAATAACCTGTTTGACAACCTAAGGGGCCTACTGTTGATATTTGATTGGACCAGGTTATAAAGTGATGGGCAGTTACTGGGGTCATGAATTATTTTGTGGGTGAAGGTAAGTTGGTTTAGTTTTAACAGATTGGGAAGTTCCAGGAAGTTAAGTTGATAGAGACCGTAGTAATGGTAAGCTCTATGACGATGATTAGTGGCAAATGTATCTATTTTGTTATAGCAGGACTCAAGTATATTAAGGTCAGCCTTGCATATGTTGGTGAAGATGAGTGAGCAGTACAGGAGGGTAGATAGTAAATAAAATCTTCCTGTGGCTAGTCTGGCTAGGTGTGTTAGGTAAGGTTTGGACCTATAGAGAGTGGCAAGTTTGGCATGGACTTTTTTGATTGTTTGGGAGGTATGAATATCAAATTTTAGCCTGTCTGTTTTGATGCCTAGGAGTTTTGTTTGACTTATAGGTTCAATTTTAGCTCCAACTGAGGAGTGAATAGAGAGAGGTAGGGATTTGGTCTTGAAGGATTTGTTTGTTAAGATCATTAACTTACTTTTATTTTTGGTTTAGAATGAGTTGATGGTTGGAGAGGTAAGTTTCTATGTCCTGGAATGACTTTTGCATTTTTGCTTGAAGCTCTTGGGGGAAGGGGTGGAGGAGATTAGAGACAAATCGTCAGCATATTGTATTATTGTAGCGAGTTCAGTTGGTGTATTAAGATTGTTGGTAAACATGACAAGTATGCATCCTTGGGAATACTGGTGAATACTGGCAAATGTGGGGAGAGATTGTTCTCCCATTTTGTAGCCTGTTAACAGTTTGAGAGAAAAAACAAGTTACGGATGATGAATTAAGATTGTAAGTGGCAAGTTTATTGAGTAGTAGCTGGTGAGATATGGTGTCAAAAGCTATTTGACTATTTGTCCATTATTTCTGAGGTGACAAATAGTGTCTGTAAAATAAACTAGTGATGTGTTAGTACTAGGCTTAGGTCTGAAACCATGCTGAGAGGTGGAAAGTAGATTATTAGTGGTCAGGTGATACAGAAGTTGTTGGTGAATACATTTCTCTAGAATTGTGGCTAAGGGTGAGAAGATGGCTATGGGGTGGTAGTTTGAAATGTCATTAGAGGGGCCATCCTTGTGAAGGGGGATGATGTGAGAGGTTTTCCAGAGGTAGGGCACATACTGTTCAGAGATGGAGCAATTGATAAGGATTGATATAGGGTAGGTGATGGATGCAGCAGCTGCTTTTAGGAATTCATTGGGTAGTTGGTCAGTAGCAAGGCAGCATGGTTTTAATTTGCTTAGGAGCTTTTTAATATAAGTAGTCTGTATGGGTTTAAAGGAAAAAGAGTTAGTGTTCATACTGGCGGGGAGGGAACTGTAAGTGGTAGATTTTGGTGATTGTTTAGGAGGGAGGTTTATAAAGTGTGAGTTGAATTGTGAGGCTAAAGATTCAGAGGTCCACCAACCACAGATGCAAAAAAGGAAAAAATAAAAAACAACCAAAGGCTTCCAGACAAAATTTATTACACAAAGAAAGACTCTTTCTTTCTGCAATAAATTTTGTCTGGAAGCCTTTGGTTGTTTTTTTTATTAAGGATTCAGATGTGTTAGATGTGGAAGAAGTGAGGGTGGAGGTTTTTCCAGGGTTAATGAGGTAGTTAATATTCTTCCAGAACTTTTGTGGGTTGTTTGCATAGTTTTTTGACAGGTATGGAAGTAAGTTTTTTATTATTATTGATATGTTTCTTAGTTTGATTTCTTAATTGCTGATATGCAGTGAGATCATTTTTGTCTTTGGTGGATTGGAAATGAGAGCAGACTCTGTCCCTTTGTTTAATAAAAAGTTTAGTTTCACTAGAAAGTCATGGTAACTGTTTGGATTTTGGTCAAAATTTTCTGATGGGGGCAAGATTATTTAGAATGTCTAGAGATTTGTTGTTAAAAAATTCTACTGTAAGGTCCAGCTGTGTTTTTTTTTTTAATGGGAACCAATCATGGTATAGTAGTAATTGATTAAATAGGTCAGGTGAGATGTTTTACTTAGTATATGTGTATCTGAAGGGTATGCAAGATTGGCTATGAATTCTTCTTCTAACTAGAAAAGTAGGCACATGGTCACTATGGTTGTCAGGTAGGTAGCCAACTTGGAACCCTAGGTTTGACTTGGTTAATACCCACTCAAGTAATGACTGTTTTTTAGATCGTTTGTCGATGCGAGTGGGACCGCTTACAGTTTTTTTGAAATTGTATATGTTTATAAAATTGGTAGGGCAGTTAGAGGAGCAGAAGAGCCACTCGAGATTAAAGTCACCTAAGATGATAGTTTATTTCCAGAATGAGGAGGCAGATGAAGAAAGAAGGGATTCTATGCTAGGAAGATTGTTTCCAGGAGGTAGATAGGCAGCTATAATTATAACTGCTTTGTGAGGATTCATTTGCATGCATGTGATTAGGATTTCTGCACTGGGGATGTCTGGGGAGGTACAGTTTAGTATTTCCACTTTTAGTGAGTCTTTAAACATAATATCTACACCTCTACCTCTTTTGTTTTTTTCTGTCCTGTCTGATAATATTGTAACTGTTGAAAATAATTTCTGTGAATTTGATGTGGGGCTTAAACCAGTTTACAGTTAAAATAGCTATGTCTGAAGACTAGGTGACCAGGGTAGAATGGAATTCAGAAATTGTATTTACAAAGCTTCTGATATTGAAGTTGTGTATTAGTATATCAGATTTGGAAGTAGATGGTAGTGAAGTATGTATCATTGTTTCAGTGACATTTTGATTTTTAGTATTTGAAAAGGATGCTGGGAGGTGTAGATGATTTGGAGGTATGTGGTGGCTGGGGGGCCTGGGTTGGGATGGATATCTGCTTGTAATTTAATTTGTGTTAGAGAGTACAATAGCAGGTTTTTGAGTTTGGTAATTAGAGAATGGTATCTGAAAGTGGAGAGCTGGGGGTAGGGGAAGTGCAGTGTTTGCCAGAGAAGAGAAGGGTTTTGCAGCTGTAATATAGTTGAGGGCTAATGTGACTGTAAGGTATAAGTGGAAGTTGGGAAGTGGATAGTGGTTGTGTAGGGGAGAGATAGAATCTAATGGTGTAGTTGTGGAGGTCAGTAGCATGATGTGCCAGGAAGAGAAAGCCTGATAGAAAAGTTAGGTAGTGTAATGAGTAGTAGTGCAACATATTGGAGGAGGTGAAATGAGGGTAGAAAAAAATAGAAAAAAAATAGAGTAGTGTGGAGTAGGATAGGGGAGCTATACAGCCATTAGACTGGTGGTGATTGTGAGATAGTGAAATTAGGTGTGATGTCGTAGATGGGGTGTGGAATGAGTGGGATGTGTGGTGACTGGAGAATTTGGAGATGAGTGTGGTGTGTCTACCTATAAATGTAATGAAAGTGGGGATGGTTGGGAATGGGGATATGGTAGGGGAGCAGAGTGAGCCCAAGCAAAGCAGGTTGGACCAGATAGCAGCATCAGTGTTCAAACAAAAAAACAGTCTGTAAGGTAAGAATTAATTGCAGCATTAGAAAAGCATGTGGTTGGAACTGTGAGTCGCTAAAGACCTAGCCTTGCTTAGAATATCACAATATGATTATAAGCAGGAGCTATGCTGGAAATGGGATAACTAAAAATTTAAGGGGTATGCTCTGTTCTAAAGTAAGTTACTAGCACTGAGAAGTAGCATCTAGCTGAGTGAACAAATATGCAGGGTTGATAATAGAGAAAATAGCAATTGGAGGGTTGAGGGAGAGAACTACTTCCTTGCTGACATGCTGGACAGGATAACTACCACTTAAATGATGATTACACTAGCCATAACACTGTGGAATTAAACCATAAATGATGTCTAACACCTACAGCAATCTTTAGCTCAAAATTGCTTAGCGGATGGTCTGGATTGCAGTCTTGCCGTAGACCTAGCAGACACAAGGTCAGCAGAACATTGATGTCTTACAATTATACAATATGGGGTGGAAACTGCAGGATCATCAGTTTAAATCAAGCAGGCAGACTGCAGGCAGAGGAAAATGTGTGTTTGTCCTTCCAGTGAAGTGAACGGCAACATGGAAGAAATTGTTTGAAAGTTGATATATTTTAAAGCTTGCAGCACCTGGATTATGATTAACCTCTGCTCTGCCAGTATCCTCTGTTGAAGCATATACATTTAATTCAGTTTCAATAATGCATGTACATTCATTTTATTTCCGGGGGGCACACTGTTGATGCATTTTAACACAAGCAACTTTACAAGTACATTTTAAACACAAGCATCTTTACAAATCTGTTGGACACACAAATGACATATAATTCTTTACAAAATTCCAGCTAACTGTGCTGGTATATGTTACAAATCCACTGCCCTATTTCTCCTGGTATGGCTGGCAGTACCTCCTATTGTCTCACATCTCCCTACTTTGAAGATTTGAAGATTCATGCTAGTTTTTCAAGTGCCCCTTGAGAAACATTGTTTGAGAGAACTGGGCCTATCTAGGAACACATTATCCCATACCCTGTCTTAGATTCCATCCACATTGGCATTGCTAACCCCACTAAAGTGCTGCACTGTCATATCATATGCCTGCAACTTTAGGCTCCACCATAGTAACTTGGAATTTTGCTGGCTCGCTCTCTGTAGCCATAGATCCCCCTCAGAATCCTCCTGCCTCCTACTGCAAATGCTTAGCACAAGGTCCTTCCTATCATGGGGAGGTTATTATATTAACATAATACAATTTGTGCCCCTGCCTCCTGCCTAGCAGTTCTGCCATGTAGTTATCATAACTGACCTTCCTTACCACTTTGATGGGTCTCTCCCAAGCTTTCAGCTTATTGTGTTTGACAGGAATGAGAACCATCATCTGCTGTCCCACAGCATACTCTCTGGCTTGAGCATTCCTGTCATACCAGACATTTTTCTGCTGTTGGACACCTGCCAGGTTCTCCTGGTCCAAGCTCATGAGCTTCCTGAGCCTTGTACTGAGGTTTAGGACATATGCCACAACAGACTCCTTGTGGAATTCATACTGACCATCCCACTCATCACAAATCAAATCTAAAGGTCTCTTCACCTTATTTATTGATTTATTTTATTTATTTAATATTTGTTTTCCAGGATAGTCCGACTGGACAGTAAGTGTCCATTTTCAGCAGACTCCTAGGGAGAAAAGCTCCATACAGTAAACAGAGTAAAGAGTAATACATGATAACAGTAATGGGTCACAAAGTTTGTATAGTAATGGCAGAGAGGAAACATGCCGTATGACAGTTATCAATTTAGGAATGCAAAGTTGGGAGTACAAGTTTTTGAGCATTGCACATGCATAGATTAGCATTGGTACAGTATATGTGCAGGCAATAACATACACGTTTCTGAAAATAGCACATTCATAAATCAACATAGGTACAGTATATATGCAGGAACTAGCATAGTAAGAACATTTAAAATATATATAATATATACATTCAGCATCAGTAGAGCACAATACTTGTTTTTCCAGAAGTGAGGGGGATAGACCCTACAGTGGGGTAGGGTTCAGGGGTATCCATTGCAGTTGCATAAATGGATGTTGTGGAGGTGTGATGTAAAGTGCTTTTTAAAAGTTGAGGCACAATTTTATAATCTGAAGTCAGGTGGTAGGGTATTCCATGTTTTTGCAATTTCATTAGGGATGAGAGATTCCCCGGAGCTGTTTTTACAAGGAATATTTTCGTCCAGAGCTTTGTTACTGGAGTGTAGTTGCCTATTTGAATTGTAGAAATTTAGGAGTCTAGTCAGGGCAGGGGTTTTCTCAGGATAGCAAAGGATTTAGTGAGTTAGGTTAAGTTGGTGGTATTGTAATAAGTTAGGGAGTTCTAGCCAGTAATGTGTTTAGGGAGTGGCAGTGGTGGGAGCGTGATTTGGCATTTGTTGCAAACCTGGCGATTTTGTTGTAACATGTGGAAAGCTTGTTCAGGTCAGTTTTATTGAGGTTTGTTAGCACTGGGGATGCATAAAGTAATGTTGATAAGAGATGAGTTATGGCTATGGTTGTGAAGATTGGGTGAAGATAGATGAAGGCTGTCAGCCTAACCAGATAGAATTTTGGTGATAATTCTGTCATCTCTAAATATTAATGTAAACCACAGGCTTGTTGTCTTAAATGGTAAAAATAGTGTTACATGTGGAACTGGAAAAAAATGTAACAATAGTGCACTCTACTGACCAAGTAAAGCATGTTGTGACCCTTTGATGTTAAAACTCGGAGCCAGTCTAGAGTGAGGCATCCTGCCTATTGTTTAAAGGCCAGAGTTAATGGCCAGAATTTGCATGCATAAATATCCTTTATTGCTCTGATTTCTGCCCAGAGGTGAAGAATGTAAATGTAGTTTCTGCTAGCCTGGGAATGCAGGGATGTGTGAAGAAGGATGTAATGATACCCAGGGAAGTGTGAAGAATGATGTAATGTGAACCAGGAATGTGATTTTAAAAACAGAGAGACTCAGACAGCATTAAGCATTTTTTGTCTTGACCATCCAACTCACCAGCACTGTCTTGCTCTATATGTAAGTTTATCTTAGACTTGTGTTTCCTCTTAGAAATAGCTAGAAACAAGAAAGATTAGACTGTTTTTCTGTGATGTCAGATCAGTACTACTGAATTATTTTAAGTATTTCTCTGTGATCTCTGAACTCTTGACCAGCACTGTGTAGTACAAAGTATTGTCTTGTGTTTTTACTATTTGTTATTCATTTTTTTTAACCCTTTCAACTGTGGCTGTTTTTGTAGAGATAATTTAAGCTCTTTAGAGTACTTGCCTGCCTTTGGTAAAATTGTACAAAGCCACTTGAATAGATTTAGCCCTGGGATATACTACCAATTGGATAATAATATTGCACAGTAATAATTGGACACCCTTTTAAGGCCCTTTGAGTAGCTGATAAATATTAGTGGGTGGTGGCAGCTGGTACTACCGTATAGTCTGGGAAAAAGGGGCACAGCTGGAGAACTTGTGCCAGCCTTCCGCAGGAGTGTCTATGTGGTTGCATAAACTCTTCTCAAAGTGTGTGTGTGTGTGTGTGTGTGTGTGTGTGTGTGTGTGCGTGTGTGTGTGTGTGTGTGTGTGTGTGTGTGTGTGTGTGTGTGTCAGCTACTTGGGCAGGGACATGAAGTACTGGTTGGACAGAGATGGTGCTGGAGGTTTTAGCTTGCCCAATAGGCTGAGATCTGGACCCAATAGCTGTGCCAGTGGGGAGTCTTATTGGGGACCTGGAGAGCAAAAGAGTGACCAGCCCTGGACTGACTGTGATCTATGTGTGCTCTTAAGGGAATTTGCACTTTACTGTGTGTATTTGTTATCCTTTCCTCCTATATGAGATGGCCCTCACTGGTGTTACTGGTGCGGATTGAGGCTCCTTGATTGCTGGGCCAGGGCACGGGCATCACATATTAATTGTTTGGCAGTGGTGGGATATCCGCACTGCATATTAATTGGTTGGCAAATACTAATTGGCTTGTAGTGGTGTGGGTAGAGTGAATTCCTGTAGCTTGTGTACGGTGAGCTCTGAAGTTGTTTTGTACTCTAAATCAGCCATGCAGTGAATACTCAGAGTTCAGATCACAGTTGTTTTATTTGTTTTGTTAGCTTAGTTAGTCAGGGTGAGCAGGTAGCATGTCAGCAGAGGAGTATGGAAAGCTGACAAGGAGCCACCTGGTGGAGATGTGCCAGGCTAGGGGACTGGTGCATGGAAACCTGTCTAAGGCAGACCTGATTACAGCCTTGGTTACAACTGTATCAGAAAACAGCAACCAGGAGGACAATCAGACTGGCAGTGGAGATATAATACCCTTGGAGAATGGGCATCTCAACCTTTCTGCAGATGACTTAAAAACCCATCTGGAGCTAAAGAGACTTGAGTTGGAGGTCAGGCATTTGGAGACAGAAGCAGCTGAGAAACTGAGGATTCTACAGGGTGAGGAGAATGAGAAACTGCTATGCCTGGAAGCTGAGGAAAAGGAGTGACAGAATAAGCATGAAAGGGAAATGCTGACTCTTCCCCAGAGTCATGGAAGTAATGGGGAAGGGAGTAACTGGACCCCAGAAGCACAAAAGGTCAGTTAATTTCTTCTGCAGTTTAAAGAGGAGGATAATTTTGATAGTTTCTTTCATATGTTTGAGAGGGTATGCAAACAGTATGGTGTTGGCCAAAGGCTCTGGGTACGGATCTTGACCCCCTTACTCCATGGTAAAGCTGTAACTGTTTTGTCAAAAATGTCTGATGTTGCATGTTTTGATTGTACTGCTGTTAAAAATCACTTGTTAGAATTGTTTAAGCTAACACCTGAAACATATAGGAAAAAGTTTCTTGAGCATAGATGCAAGGTAGATGAAAGTGTGTGTGAATATGTTGCTGAACTGAGCACTTATTTCCATAGGTGGGTGAGTGGATGTCAGGTCACCACTTTTGAAGGGCTGGCAGACCTTTTGGTGAGGGAACAAGTCCTTAGCAATTTGCCTGAGGACATGAGGATCTGGTTAGCTGATAGACAATGTGCCACTTCAGATGAGTTGGGGAAGAAGGGAGACCTATACCTGGCAAGCAGGGAAGCCCAGCACAGGAAAGGGACCCCCAGTACTGCTCATGGGCCTAAAGGAACCCATGGTGGGCAACACAGACTGCCCCAAAAGAATCTGCCAGTAGCAGGGGAAGCCACTAGTCCGGGTACACATCCAGGAGCTAGGGTTAAATGTTTTGAATGGAACCAGTGGAGGTCATGTGGCATACAGGTGTCCATGGAGGCAAGGTGGGGAACAAAAGGTGAGGGAGCCAGTAAGTGCAAAAGACAAAATGCCAATAGTAGGTTGCCTTGAGACAACAAGGGTACCAAACTACCATCCTGCAGATGTCCTGATAGGGAAGGATTTGGATGGGCAGTATCATGTGTTTATGCAGTTAAATGCAGTCAGGCTAGGAGACAAGCATGTGGGTTTGGTAGCCTGGGGGAGACCCAGACAGACAGCATACTTGCAGCCAGGACTGGTGAGGTGGTTACATCAGGGAGGGAGCTACCCTGTAGCAGTGAGACTGAAGGTGAGCCACAGCTGCTTGGGGGAACTGATGGTCCCTTGGACAGAGTGACTGCAAAGGTAGAGGTGAGTAGTAGTACACAGGCTGACAGTGAGGCACTACTGTCAGAGGAAGCCAGACCTCCTGCGGAAGGGGAGCTGGGAAGGGTTACAAGGAGAGAGTTGAGACAGGCTCAGCTCTCAGACCCTACATTGCAAGTCCTGAGGCAGGAAACTAGGGAGGCACCTGATTCTCAAGGAAAGGGGGGATCTGTATATTGGGACAAAGGGTTACTATACATAGAGTGGACCCCTGAGGGAGGGCTAAAAGGTGAGGGAGTACAGCAGTTGGTAGTGCCTAGAGCCTACCATCTGGTGCTTCTAGCCATAGCCCATGATATTCCCTTTGCAGGTCATATGGGCATAAAATGTACAAAGAGGCATATTATGTAGAACTTCTATTGGTCTGGAATTTCCAGAGATGCAACAAGGTACTGCAGGACCTGTGAGCAGTGCCAAAAGGTAGGCAAGGCAGGAGACAAGGTGTGAGCTGTTTTGATGCCTTTGCCTGTGATAGAGGGTAGCTATTGATATTATGGGTCCTTTGAGTACCCCAAGTTCCACAGGGAACAAGTATATATTCGTGATAGTGGAGTATGCTATACGATACCCTGAAGCAGTGGCTTTGTCCTCCATTGAGTCAGAGAAGGTGGCAAATGTGTTGTTAGAGAGTTTCAGAAGGGTAGGTTTCCCAAAAGAAATACTGACTGACAGAGGTTCCAATTTCATGTCAGACCTGCTGGCTTGTCTGTGGAAGTCCTGTGGGGTGAAGCACATGAAAACCACCCCTTACCATCCCCAGATTAATGGCCTTGTTGAGAGGTTAAACTCTACAATCAAGTCCATGCTATGGGCATTTGCAGATCACCTTAAGAGGGAGTGGGCAAATATTTGCCCCATCTCTTATTTGCTTACAGAGAGTTCCCCCAGGAATCTGCAGATTTTTCACCCTTTGAATTGCTGTATGGGCAAAGGGTGAGGGGACCTCTAGATTTAATTTGAGATGAGTGGGAAGGTGAGTGCAAGTCTCACAAGGAGTCTGTTGTGGCATATGCCCTAAATCTCAGGACAAGGCTCATGGGCTTGGCCCAGGAGAACCTGGCGGAAGCCCAACAACAGAAAAAGGTGTGGTATGACAGGATTGCTTGAGCTAGAGAGTATGCTGTGCAGCAATAGGTAATGGTTCTCACTCCTGTCAGACACAACAAGCTGAAAGCAGCTTGGGAGGGACCCTACAAGGTGGTAAGAAAGGTAAGTAATGTTAACTACATGCTGGAACTGTTAGGCAGAAGGCAGGGGCACAAATTGTACCATGTTAACATGATGAAACCTTACCATGATAGGGAGGCCCTTGTGTTGAGCATTTGCAGTGGATTGCAGGAGGAGTCTGAGGGAGATCTGGTGACTGATCTCCTCAGTGCGGCTCCAGCTGACACATCAGTGGAAGGGGTAGCAATGTCCCAGCAGCTATCTCCTACCCAGTTTCAAGAAATCCAAGCTGTGTTGCAGGAATTTGGGGACATGTTCACTGGGAAACCAGGGTGCACCCACCTGGGGCAGCACCAGGTGGATACAGGACCCCAAAGGCCTATTAGGCTGGCCCCATATAGAGTGTCTGAGAGAGTCAGACTCTGAGGGAGGAGGTACAGGAGATGTTGGAACTAGGGGTGATTCAAGAGTCCAACAGTCCCTGGGCCTCCCCAGTAGTGCTGGTGCCAAAGAAGGATGGCAGCACCAGGTTCTGTGTGGACTATAGGAAATTAATAGTCACATAGAGTCAGATGCTTAATCCATGCCTAGGACAGATGAGACCCTAGAGCAGCTGGGTGGGGCTAAGTATCTTACCACCATTGCTGTTACCAAGGGTTACTGGCAGGTGCCCTTGACTCCCAGTGCTAGAGAGAAGTCAGCCTTTGTGACTCCTTTTGGCTTGTATGAGTTCAAAAAGTTGCCCTTTGGGATAAAGAAAGCCCCAGCAACTTTCCAGAGGCTGGTAGATCATATCCTTGCAGGAGCAGGGGGGTTTGCCCTTGCTTACTTAGATGATATTGTCATCTACAGCCATTCCTGGCAAGAGCACCTTCAACATGTCAGGGAGGTGTTGGGCAGACTATAGAGGGGAGGGTTGACCATTAAGCCAAGCAAATGTCAGGTGAGTATGGCAGAGGTCTCCTACCTAGGACATAGAGTGGGGAATGGTAAGATAAGGCCAGAACCTGCCAAAGTGGAAGCCATTCAGGCATGGCCTGCACCTGTTACTAAAAAGCATGTGAGGGCATTTTTAGGGACAGCAGGGTACTACAGAAAGTTTGTCCCCAGTTATAGTATCATAGCTGCTCCCCTCACAGACCTGACAAGGAGGAACAGGCCAGATAAGTTAGTGTGGACCCCAACATGAGAGCAGGCATTCCAGAAGCTTAAAGAAGCTTTGGGAGGACCTCTGTGTTAGCCAGTCCAGATTACAGCAAAGAATTTATCGTGCAGGTAGATGCCTCAAACCATGGTGTGGGGGCTGTACTTAGCCAGATTTCTTCAGAGGGAGAAGGCCACCCAATGGTTTATCTCAGTTGTAGGCACCAACCCAGGGAAGAATGCTATGCAGCTGTAGAAAAAGAACGTCTAGCCATAGTGTGGGCACTGCAGAAACTTCAGCCTTATCTGTATTGAAGGAAAGTCACTGTTATGACAGATCACAACCCCCTAACATGGTTAAACCAAGCCAGCCAGCAAAATACCAAGTTGCTAAGATGGAGCCTGAGGTTGCAAGCATATGATATGTCCATGCAGCACTAGCAATGCCAATGCAGATGGGCTCTCAAAACAGGGAATGTGGTAAGGTATACTCAGATAGACCTAACTCCCTCAAGCAGCATTTCTCAAGACTAACGTGAAAAACTAGCTTGAGTTCTCCGGGGGGGGGGGATATGTGAAGATTGGGTGAAGATAGATGAAGGCTGACAGCCTAGACAGATAGAATTTTGGAGATAATTCTGTCTTAAATGGTAGAAATAGTGTTACATGTGGAACTGGAAAAAATGTAACATCAGTGCACTCTACTGATCAAGTAAAGCATGTTGTGACCTTTTGATGTTAAAACTCGGAGCCAGTCAGTCTAGAGTGAGGCATCCTGCCTATTGTTTGAAGGCCAGAGTTAAAGGCCAGAATTTGCATGCATAAATGCCCTTTATTGCTCTGGTTTCTGCCCAGAGGTGAAGAATGTAAATGTAGTTTCTGTTAGCCTGGGAACCAAGGGGAGCGTGAAGAATGATGTAATGATACCCAGGGAAGTGTGAAGAATGATGTAATGTGAACCAGGAATATGATTTTAAAAACAGAGCGAATCAGAGAGTATTAAGCATTTTTGTCTTGACCATCCAACTCACAGCACTGTCTTGCTCTATATGTAAGTTTATCTTAGACTTGTGTTTTCTTGTAGAAATAGCTAGAAACTAGAAAGATTAGACTAAGTGTTTTTTTCTGATGTCAGAACTGTACTACTGAATTATTTTAAGTATTTCTCTGTAATCTCTGAACTCTTGACTAGCACTGTGTAGTAAAAAGTATTGTCTTGTCTTTTGACTATTTGTTATTACATTTTTTAACCCTTTCAGTTGTGGCTTTTTTGTAGAGATAATTTAAGTTCTGAGTACTTGTATGCCTTTGGTAAAATTGTACAAAGCCAATTCAATAGCTTTTGCCCTGGGCTATACTACCAATTGGATAATAATATTACACAGTAATAATTGGACACTCTTTTAAGGGCATTTGAATAGCGATAAATATTAGTGGGTGGTGGCAGCTAGTACTACCGTGTAGTCTGGGAAAAAGGGGCACAGCTGTAGAACCTGTGTCAGCCTTCCCCAGGAGTGTCTGTGTGGTTGTATAAACTCTTCTCAAAGTGTGTGTGTGTGTGTGTGTGTGTGTGTGTGTGTGTGTGTGTGTGTGTGTGTGTGTGTGTGCGTGTGTGCGTGTGTGCGTGTGTGTGTGTGTGTGTATGTGTGTGTGTGTGAGCTACTTGGGCAGGGACATGAAGCACTGGTTGGACAGAGAGGGTGCTGGAGGTTTTAGATTGCCCACTAGGTTAAGATATGGACCCTATAGCTGTGCCAGTGGGGAGTCTTATTGGTGACCTGGAGAGCAAGGGAGTGACCAGCCCCAGACTGACTGTGATCTCTGTGTGCGTGCTCTTAAGGGAAATTTCACTTTACTGTGTGTATTTGTTATCCTTTCCTTCTATATGAGATGCCCCTCACTGATGATAGTGGTGAGGATTGAGGCTCCTTGATTGCTGGGCCAGGGCACGCCGTCACAATGGTGATTCTAGCTTTGGAGATTAGGTACCTTTTGCTGCAGTAGAGGGTCCCTAGCTTTTTGTGGACTTTGGAGATAATTAGAGAAATGTGTTTGTTGTATTTTAGTTGCTGGTCGATTGTAAGTCCTAGTAGTTTGCCTTCTTGGACAGGAGAGATTGTAAGTCCTAGTAGTTTGTCTTCTTGGACAGGAGAGATGAGGGTTTTGTTGGTTGAGAGTATGGAGAAGGTGAGGTCATTGGTTCTTGGTGGGAGGAAAAGTATAAGTTGTGTTTTCTTTGGGATTAATATCAATTGTGATTTATTTAGCCAATGTTCGATTTCTGTGAAGTATTCTTGTGTTTTTGGTTGGAGAAGTTGTATATTGGGTGCAGATCAGATCAGGGTTGTGTCATAGGTGTATTGGACTATTTTGCCTTTTGTGGTTGCTACGTGAAGTTGGTTCGTAAAGATATTAAAAAGGATGTGGTTGAGAATTAAACCATGTAGTACCCTAAGGGTGACTGGGAGTGGGGGGATAGGGAGTTAAACCTTATGACAGACTGGAGATGGTTGCTTTGGTAACTACTGAACCAGAGCATGGTGGGGCTGTCAATGTTGCGTTCCAAAAGGCAGGTTAAGATTTTATTTTTGGGAGACTGTATTGAATGCTTTCAATTAGTCAAGAAAGGTAGCAGAGACTAGTTTGCCTTGGTTCCTGTGTGAGTTTATAGTGTTGGTGAAGTTAATCAGGGCAATGGTGGTACTATGGGATGGACAGAAGCCGTGTTGAGTTTTGGATAGTATGTTGTTGGAGTGGAGGTAGGTAAGGAGTTGGTGATTGATACACCTTTCTAGAATCTTAGATAGGGGTGACAAGATTGCTATGGGGTCAGTAGTTGGAGAGGTCAGAGGAGAAGCCATCTTTGTGTAGGGGAATGATAAATGAGTTTTTCCACAAGGATAGAACAGTGTGTTCAGTGATGGATCTATTTATTAGTAATGAAGTGGGGCAAGCTATGGCCCTGGATGCTAGTTGAAGGTATTTGGCAGGGAGATTGTCTGCGGCGAGGGTCGTAAGCTTGAGTTTTGTTAAGAGTTTTTGAATGGTTGATACTGGTACTGGCTTGAGTGAGATGTGGGTAGTGTTTGACTGGGGAGTTGTTGGGGGTTGGTGGGGCCTGTGTCATTTATGAGTTTACGAATAGAGGACATAAAGTAGTTATTGAAACTAGGTGCTATGTCTAAGTTTGAACCTTCTACATTTGGTGGGGGTGTGGTGTTTTTTCTGGGCTGCAAGATGTTGTTCACTGCTGACCAGAATTTTTGTGAGTTATTACTTTGTTTCTTTTGTAGAGAGATATAGTGGTTCTGTTTGTCAATCTTAATTTTTTTTGCCTTGTTTCTAAGTTCAAGAAAGGCTTATCTAGTTGTGGGTGTTCTGTATTGGTGCCAGTTTTTCCAAGCTTTATCCCTGTCCTTAAGTAGGGCATGTGTGGTTTTCTGAAGCCAAGGAGTGGGGTTACTACAAATCCTAATGGTTCTGATTGGGATAGATGGTTGAGGATGTTTAGAAGTGTGGTGTTAATGTATTTGACTGCTTTGTCTAGAGGGAAGATTTTGATGAGAGAACAGTCACAGTATTTTAAGGCTTCTAAGAATTGATCTGTGGGGAAGTTTTTATGGGAACAGGTTTGTAGTAGTGAGGGGGAGTTGCTAGATTTGAGCTTGTGTCTAAGGATGAAGGTGGGATTGTGGTCACTGAGAGAGTTGGGTAGTGTTCCGCACTGTTGGGCAGTGTTGGGCTGGTTAGAGAGGATCCAGTCTAATATGGATTCCCCTTTTGTGGATTTATTGATGTGTGTGGGTGATTGTATTAGTTGGGTGAAATTATATAGGTTAATATGGTTGGTGGGTGTTGGAGAGTGGATAGAATTCCAGTCGATGTTTACATCACCTAGTACTAATGTTTCTTGGGGGAGGAAGTGGGAAGCCCAGTGTAGTATTGACTCTAGGGTGGCCAGGTTGTAACCTGGGGGTATATAGATACTGAGCAAGTTTATTTGCTTGTGCTGGTTTAAGAGGAACACCTGAAGTCAAAAGTCACAACCAATAAATCCAAAAAACTCCAGTTGTTGTCCAAGGTCAATAAAGGCAACCTCTGATTTTCTCTAGAAACTGGAAATTTGGGTACAAGAAGAATAGGAATTTAAAAGAAATTTTTGAAAAAGAACAAGAAGGAAGTAAGAATAAGGTTGGAACGTACAAATGTGGCAGGTGTCCACAATGTCTGTTTGTATATAATCAAGGGACATTAGAAATAGAGGGTATTAATATGTCATTTTATCCCAAGGGATATTACAATTGTCAGTCTAAGGGTATAATTTATTTAGCTAAATGTATAACATGTGGTTCATATTATATAGGGAAGACCGAACAGAGTCTGAAACATAGGGTATATGAACACATGTATGACATTAACAGAAAGAGAGAAACTAATGCCCTTTTTACATACAACAATATGTCCTCAAGCTGATTTTAAGTTTTGGGTAATTAAACAGGTCAAAAGAAATGAAAGGGGTGGGGATTGGGAAGCCCAACTGGAATTAAGGGAGTTAATATGGCAATTACAGTTGGACGCTTGCAACCCACCGGGCCTTAATGACCATATTTCACTTGTGCCAGCACTTAGAATTAGAGCAAATGGATATTAAATACTAAATATTAAATAATTAATATTCAGTCATACAAAACACAATGATGTATTAGCCATTTGTAATATTGTGTAAAAAATGTGATTAAGTATGTGCAATATGTTTTATATATTTATATTTATTTAATATGGAGTACTTATGCAAGTGTTTTTATGAAAGATTTTTATAAAAGTTATATAAAATCAAATAAGCACAATTGTATTTAAGTAGGTTGATGTGTTTTTTATATATGAGTTTCAGTTAACTTATGACCAATGGGAAAGGTGTTGGGTCTATTTAAGTTGTAAGGTGGGATGAGAGAGTTGACTCTGATGATGTTTCTGGGTTAGGAAATGAAAGCAGTAAGTCCATTGATGTGTTTTATGGTGCTAGTGTGTGTTTTTGTACAATAAAAGTGTCTGGAATATATCGGAGGTGGCCTTTATTGACCTTGGACAACAACTGGAGTTTTTTTGGATTTACTGGTTTAAGAGGAGTTTAGCAAATAAGATTTCTGCATTATTGAAGTTAGAATGTTCTTTTTGTAAGAGTTGGAGTTTTAAGTTAGTTTTGTAAAGTAGGACAATACCTCTGCCTCTTTTGTGTATTATGTTTGCCCTAAGAATGTTACATCCAAGTGGGGTTATGGAGTTATCTTTAATATGAGGCTTAAGCCATGTCTCTGTAATTAGTATTATGTCTGGGTTATATAAAGAGATGGTGGAATGCAGTTCTATTTTGTTCATGATACTGCAAATATTCAGATTATTAGTAGGTCAGTGAGTTTATGTTTAAATGGAGGGTTGGGGGTTGCATGTGTTATTTGAGGTGGTTGCTGAGCTGGGGTTAGGGTAAGTATCATCACCTAGCAGTAACTTGGCTGCTATATTAATAAACGTTTTGAGGTATAACATTAGTAGGGTGCGAATTTGAGACTTGGTTGTTTTCTGGGTTGTGGGTCGTACGAAATAGGTGAGGATAATTGAATGAAGCTTGGGTACAGATGGCTGGGGGTGTTATCATAAGTCTGGCGGGGAGAAGAGTGATAAGTGGTAGGGTGAGGGATTTAAGGAAAATTTTCCTCCATGAGTGAGTAGTGATAAAAAGTACAGATAGATGCTAAGACTTGTGAGGAAGGACACTAGAAGTATAGATATATTGGGAGTGAAGAGTATGAGACATAGTGGTGGTGGCTATAATTTGGAGAAAGGGACTTTGTGTTGTAAACTATGGTATGGGATAGCAGAATGTAGGTTGAATATAAGGATAGTAGAAGGGGTAGTTTGAGATAAGAGTGGGATTATAAGAGGAAATGGTTTATCTAGTGGTGTTAGGTGTGACCTAGAGTGGGTGTTAGTGTGTGGAGTTTTAGTTGTGCATGATTGGCCTGGGCTGTGGGTGTGTTTAAGTGTCAGGTGATATGGAGTTGAGATACATTTGTGGGTAGTGGGGTGGATAGGGAATGGAGGTAGGGTAAGGGAGCGGAGCGGAGTGATGCCTGAGCATGAGAGAGGGTGAATGGAGCAGGGTTGCACCAAACAGTGCAGGTAAGTGACTGCAAAAAAACAATCTGTATGCTTGATTATAGAGTGTGTAGGAAGATAAAACATAATTGTTGGGTGCTTTTTTAGACTTGTAAAAAAGTAGAGTCTGCCTGTAATTCAGGCATGTATAAACAGGCAGGTAAAATAGGCACTACTCAATACTGAGGGGGAGGAGGGAATCAAGTGGGAAATTACAGAGGTGGGTAGTTCTGTGAGGGTGCACATACAGCAACTCAAAGGGTGAAAAATCTGTGGATTCCTGGGGTACCTCTCTGTAAGCAAACAGCAAATGGGGCTAATATTTGCCCCAATCTCTCTTAAACTGGTCTGCAAATGCCCATAGCAAGGTTTTTAGTGTAGAGTGTAACCTCTTCACAAGAACATTATTTTGGGCATGGTAGGGGGTAGTCTTTATGTACTTCAACCCACAGTACTTCCACAGACAAGCCAGCAGGTCTGACATAAGATTGGCACCGCTGTTACTCAGTATTTCTTGTGGGAAACCTACCCTGCTGAAAATATTTAACAAAGAATTTGTAACCTTTTCTGCCTCAATGGAGGACAGAACCTTTGCCTCAGAGTATCTAATAGCATAATCTACTACCACCAGGATATACATCTTCCCTGTAGAGCTTGGGGTACTCAGAGGCCCCACAATATCCATAGCTACCCTCTGAAATGGCTCCTCAATCACAGGCAAAGGCATCAAAGAGCCTTGACCTTGTCTCCTGCCTTACCTTCTTTTTGGCCCTGCTCACAAGTCCTGCAGTACCCTGTTGCATCCGTTGCAATCCCAGGCCAATAAACATTCTGCATAATACGTATCTTAGTACATTTTATGCCTATATGACCTGCAAAAGGAATGTCATGGGCTATGGCTAGAAGTGCCAGACAGTAGGCTGTAGGCACTAACAACTGCTGTATTGCCTCATCCTACAGCCCTCCCTCAGGGGTCCACACTTTATACAGTAATCCTTTGTTCCAGTATACAAACCCCCCATTTTCCTTAAAAATCAGGTGCTTTCCTAGCTACCTCCATCAAGCCTCCAGTTACTCTGGCCAAGGGAACATCAGTACCTGCCAACAGCTGTGGCTCAACTTCAGGCTCACTGTTCAATGAAATAGTCAGACCACCAGCCCTGGCTTCAAGTGTGATGTCTGTCTGGGTTTCCCCCAGGCTACCAGACCCACATGCCTGTCTCCAAGCCTGACTGCCTGTAACTGCATGCAGGAAAGTTACTGCATTATCAAGATCAATCCCTATCAGGACATCCGCAGGGATATCCTCAAACATACCTACTTGTTTGCTTCCTTTTCCACCCTCCCAGTCAAGATGAACCCTGGCCAAAGGCATTGGAATGGGGTCCCTCCTAAAGCTCTGACTGGACTGGGCTGCCCAAGAAAGTACTGTTCCTCTTTAACCACTGCAGGCTTCACAATGGTTATGTCAGAGCCTGTCTCTATCTTAGCAGTGGCCTGTTTTCCATCCACTAAGATAGGACATAACCTCTTGGGATAGTTTGGTACCTCTGTTGTCACCTGACAACTTACCACTGGTATACTGCTATTCCCACTTGCTGGCTCCCACACCTTTTGCTCCCCCCTCCTTGCCTCTGTGGAAATCTATATACTACATGGACCACTGGTTACATTTAAAACATTTAGCTGTTGATCCTGGTCATGTACCTGAACAAGTGAATTCCCCTGTTACTGGAAGATTCTGCTGGGGCAGTTTATGTTGCCCACCATGGTTTCCACTTATATCCATGTGCAGCCCTGGGTATCTGTTTCCTGTGCAGTGATGCCCTGTTTGCTAAGTAGAGATCCCCCTTTCTTCCCCAGTTCATCTGCAGAGTTACACACTCGGTCTGCCAACCAGATTCTCATGTTCTCAGGGAAACTGCTAAGGGCTTGTTCCCTCACCAAATGGTCTGACATCCTTTCAGTAGTGGTGATCTGACATGCACTCACCCACCTATGAAAATAACTAGTTAACTCAGCAACATAATCACACACACTTTCATCTGCCTTGCGTGTATGCTCACAAAACTTTTTTTCTGTATGCTTCAGGTATTAACTTAGAACATTCAAGTAAATACTTTTTTACTTTATTATAATTTAAAGAATTGTATCAGACAATTTAGAAACAACAGTTACAGCTTTACCAAGGAATAAGGGGGTCAGGAACCATAACCAGAGCCCTAGATCAACATTATAATGTTTATAGGTTCATAGGTAGGTACAAGGCTATCAGCCCTGGGGCCTATATAAGCCTAGCCAAAAACGTTCCCTGGTTTCCGCCACCCAGGAAATTTATTTTCCTGCGCTCCTGTCTAGTAGAACTACAGAAGTGACCCCCGGGGTAAATTTCCTATTTCCTATCCAATTGTCAAGATTTTCTTAAAGAGGGCTAATGAGGAGCTTTGCTTGACAAGAATGGGTAGTCTGTTCCAGAGTATGGGAAGTCTCTGGGACAGGAATCTATACCTCCAACATGTTCTGTTTATTGTGGTGGCAAGGTTTAGGTCTCTAGAGCATGTGGCTCAGAGGGATTGGGGTTTCTTTAAGTGTAGCATGTCCAACAGAGCTGGGTTTGACATGGCTTTGTATGTTAGGCAGAGGTCGCCTCTGAGTAGGCGATAACCGATGGAGTAGAGCTGGAGTTTTTTGAGATGGACTGCATAAGGCATTGCTTGAGGCTGGTAATTCTCTTAGTGAAGTATTTCTGTGGCCTTTCTAGTTGTTGTAGATGTCTTGCGAGGTACATGCCAAATGGGGCGTTGTACTCTATAATGGGTCTGATGAGGGATGAGTAGAGAGGAACAATAACCTCTTTGTCACTGGAGGTGAACCCCTTTCTGATGAAGTGTGCTATGTAGAAGGATTTCCTGACTACTGTGTCGATGTGATTATCAAAGGAGAGACTACTGTCCAATTGTGTCCCAAGGTCTCTTATCACACTTTGGGTGTTTAGTGGGTTACCACCTATGTGGTAGTTCATGGGTACAGTGTTTTCCCAAAGGGGATGACAATGCATTTCTTGGCATTGAGCTTGAGGCCATGAATTTGATACCAAGCATCACTCTCATTGAGGCCCCTTTGTAGAATGTCCACATCATTAGGCGATTCTAATATGGCACCTAGTTTGCAGTCATCTTTGAACTTCATTAGCCAAAGACCTGCTTTATTAGCCTGGACTTCTGAGAACTAGACGTCAAACAGGAGAGGACCCAGGACCGAGCCCTGTGGTACTCAACCTGTCATTGGTCTGAAGTTGGATTTGGAGTTGGCAACTTTCACTGTGTGGGTTCTGTCAGTGAGCCAGTTAGCCACCCATCTTGTGACATAGGGATTTACGCCCAGTCTAGTGAGTTTATCTATAATTCCAGAGAGGGGGATGGTGTCAAAAGCCTTGGCAAGGTCAAGATAGGCTGTGTGCACCACCTTACCCTCATCCACAGCTCTGGTGACTGCTTCAAAGAAGTCAATCAGGTTTAGGAGACATGACCTACCTTTTACAAACACAAACTGAGTGGGGTCCAGAGTTTGGAGGTTACCTATGTCCTTGTTTATAAGCTCCAAGATGATACATTCCATGGCCTTGCAGACCAGGCTCATCAGGCTAATGGGGCAGTTGTTCCTGGGGTCTGTGGTGGCACCCCCTTTGTGGAGTGAGATAACCATCACTGTGCACCATTCAGTAGGCACAAAGCCTGAAGTGAGGCTATGATTGAACATGGTACTTAGGTGAGGTGTCAGTTTGTTCTGTAGTTCATGCAGAACACAGCCTGGCATGTTGTCACATGCCACGGATGCTGTGTTCTTGGCTTTGAAGAGTGAGTCTTTACTTGTGCAGTCATGATTACAGGGGCTTTGCATTCTTCTGGTATAGTGATGGGCCCCTTGGGGGTGAAGTTTGCACTGAACCTATCTGCCAGGATGTTGGCAATATCAGTTGGTTCTGTATATCTAATGCCATTGTGCTGTAGCTCAGAGCAGATCTGAGTGTCGCCATTGAGATTCTTGACATAGATGTAGAATGCTTTGTGGTTGTCTTTAGTATCAGTGGCAATTTTATTTTCGTAACTAGTTTTGGAGGATTTTATGAGAGATCTCAGCTTCTTACTGAGACTGATCAGGGAGTTCCTGCAATCAGGGGATTTTACTCTTTTTTGCAACAGCTTCTTCCTTCTGTTGTAGAGTTTGTTTATGGCAGGGAACCACCAGATAGGCTTCCTTTTTTTGGAGGATAGCATCTTGATTCTGTTGGGGATGGCACGATCCATGCACTCGTGTATGTGCTTATACAGTGGATTTGTATAGGATTCAGCAGTTGTAACTCTATTTTCCATCTGTATGGGTGTCGTGAAGCTTGCCGCTTCTGTCTTAAGAAGCATGAAGTGGCTTTGGAGAAGTTTTTTACGGTGATTTCCTTAATGGAGGGTGGGGGAGGGATATTGATGTCTAGGGTGATTCGCTTGTGGTCAAATCTGACCAGTGAGGAATTGACCTCTGGCATGGAACATTGGTTGCCCATATTGGTAATGACCAGGTCCAGGATATTGCTGCCCCTGGTGGGGGTATGGACAAGAAGATCCAGGGTGTTGGACTTTATGAATTCCAGAAAGCGTTGAGGAAATGTGTTAGTACATGAGTAGTTTTCCCAGTTGATGGTGGGGTAGTTGAAATCGCCTATTATTAGCGTATTGGACTGTACCTTAATATTACCGAGTATATCAAGAAATCTGGAGTGGGCATCCTGGGGCATGGCTGGGGATCTGTAACAAGCTACAACCTGGATTACAGTCTTGACCAGTGTTAGCTGCACTTGGATAATTTTGAATGCATTATGTTGACCAACTAGCCTGGAGGTGTGGCTATTCTTAATGAATATGGATACACCTCCTCATTTCGTGTTTTGGTCCAGGTTAGGTGGCCGAAAGGTGTGGTATGAGTTATAGCCTGGTAATGCAGGGGTACTCTCTAGAGCCTTGAACCAGGTCTCCATCACTGCACAGATGTCGATGTTCTCCATTTTAAGGAGCACCTCGAGTGAGTGCATTTTTTGAGGTTTAGACTTCTAGCATTGAGTAGAATTACCCTCAGATTTTGCTTGCTTATACCTTCTACAGTGGTGAGTTTGTCATTTGAACCTTGCCTAAAAAAGGCACTATAGGGGTGGCAACAGCCTTAGCCAGTATCCAGAATCTGAGAGGTGTCAGGTGCAGGCCATCGCTGGCAAAGAATTGTGGTCTGTCAATCCTGTCGTCCCAGGTAGACAGACACTGGATCCCCTTAGAATGACACCAAAAGCTTAGCCAAATGTTGAAGTCAGTCATTTTGTCCTTGTACTGTGGTATCATTCTGGGTGATGGCAGGATGCTACTCAGAGCTAGGGTCATACCTGCCTGGGCTACATGATCCGAGAGCTCCTCCATGTCTCTTTTCATGTAGTCTAGGGAGGTACATCTCAGGTAATTCACACCAACATGGACAATGACAGAGTCATATTTGTACTTGTTGTGGAGTGACCTGAGTGCTTGCTTTATGTGGTGGATCCTGGCACCCGACACGCAGCTGACAGTAACTTTCTCCTTTTTAGCCTGGTGAGTAGGACATCTGTGTGCCTGACTATTGAGTCACCTATGACTAGTGTGTTGGGTACATTGTTTTGCCTTATGGGCTGAGGTTGAGTGGCACACTGATTTTGTGGGCTATGTGTCATTTGGGTAGTGTTGGGGGGGGGCTGCTTGCGTTTCAGCTTTGGAGGTCTCTGTTGTTTGGGCAGATTTTGAGAGCCTCTGTGAATGTAGGTGTGTGTTTTGTGTGACTATGTGTGTGTTTAGGTGGTGTAGGTTTTGATGGACTATGTGTTGAGTGTGATGTGGTGCAGGTGTTTACCTTCTCCTCTTGACTGTCTAGTACAGTCTTGGCTGGAGAGAGCTTGGCTAACAGTTTGGCTATATAAGTGCATCTCTCAGAGGTTGTAGTATTGGTTGGTTGGATGAGAGGGTTGTCAGTGTACATGAGGCAATTGCTGCATTGCCCAAAGATGCCTAGATTCATCAGGTGGACAGGGGAAAATACCAGTAGCTGACCCATAGGCATGCCTGGATAGGTGCTTATTAATTTAAGTACTAAAAACTGTTTTCCTCCTAACAAGTGAGGAAAGTTGAATGCTGCAGTAATTTGTAGATTATTTAGTGCTTGCAACAAGTTTTGAACAAGTAGTGAGCACAAGGAAACAGTTTTGAGTACTAAAACTAGAAAACTGTCTAGTTCTAAGGGAAAATTAGAAGAGTAGACTTTCTGGCACTAGAAATAGTTTAACCCTGCAGAAAACCGCACAAACATGGGTTTTTAAACAGAAAGATGAAAGGGATAGAAATAGCCCAAAATGGCCAATAAAACTACAGATTCTGAGCTGAAACCACTCCTCCAGTGACAGACAAGCTGCTCAAAGCTCACCACTCTCACTGATGAATAGAGAAGCTTCCTTCTATCTTAGTAAGGTCTGGGCAACACAGAAACTATGAAACAGCCCAGAATTCAGCAAAATCTGAAAACCATACTCTACTGGTTATAGAAAGGCAGGAAACGAGTAGAGAGATAGGATTTTTTTGTTTTGTTTTTTCAAAAATTAAAACAGATACAGTAAAACAAACACTTTTAAAGCAGAAATATGGCTATCACACTTCAGTGTGTAGCCCTCAACAGTTCAACAGTTGAAAAACACAAAAATGATCAAAGTGCAAACAGTATCAGAATTAAAAGAACAGTTTAAATAAGTTGCAAAGTTAATAAAAAATGCTTGGAATAGTGCGGCTATTGAAAATAAGCAATAAAAAGCAAAACAGAGGTACTTAATCTACTAAAAGTCTCCCTTTTATCTCTCTGCTGCTGTAGAACTCTGCAGGACACCCAGACAGGATCTTGCTGAGGTAATACAAGCACAAAAAACATGCACATTTAAACAGAAAGATGAAAGGGATAGAAATAACCCAAAATGGTCAATACAACTACAGATTCTGAGCTGAAACTACTCCTCCAGTGACAGATAGGCTGCTCAAAGCTCACCACTCTCAGTGATGAACAAAGAAGCTTCCTTCTATCTTAGTAAGGTCTGGGCAGCACAGAAACTACAAAACAGCCCAGAATTCAGCAAAATCTGAAAACAGGACTCTACTGGTTATAGAAAGGTGGGAAACGAGTAGAGTGATAGGGTTTTTTTTTGTTTTGTTTATTTTCAAAAATTAAAACAGATACAGTTCTTTCAACTATATGAATAAAACTATAACAATTTTCACCCTCTGTAAATTGTGGAAGAAATTTACTGACCTTTATTGCTTCTGGGGTTTGACTACTCACTTCCACATTACCTCCATGACCCTGGTGAAGAGTCAGCATCTCCCTCTCCTGTTGATGCTGCTTCTCATTTTCTTCAGCCTCCAAATGCCGCAGTCATGCTGCTAATTCTAATTCTGATTCTCCTTTTTCTTCAGCCTCCAAATGCCACAATCTCTGTGCTGATTCTAATTCCAAATGTCTAGCCTCCAGTTCAAGTATCTTTAACTTCAGATTGAGTTTTAGTCTTCTGAGGAAAAGGTGAACTGTTCTGTTTCTGAGGGCTCAAATTCCCATCACCAGACTGGTTATCTTCCTGGTTGTTGGTTTGAGCTGCAACTTAGGATGAAACCATTTCCTGTTTAGTCCATTTGGCATACACCATTCCTTTGGCTTCCCACACCTTAGCCAACTGGTTCTTGTTTAGCTTGCTATAATCCTCTGCTGATATTTTTGCCTACTCTCTCTGACTAAACTAAACTAACAATAAATAAATAAATAAATGAATGAATAAAGCTGTTGTGATATGAAACTCATACAACAATATGTGGCATACCCACACTGGGTAAGTAATAAAAGATCCTGAGTCTTCACCATTGACACTGGGGAGGGACATTCACTTGGAAGACAAAATGGTTACACTCAGTATTTCCAGATGCAGACCTCTCTGCATCAAGCACAATTTCCCTTAAGAGCACCAAGGGAACATGCTCAGTCCTGGCTCTGGTTCCTCTATATTTCTGTTAAGACCCCCAATAAGACTCCACACTAGCACAGCTTAGAGATGAGTCCTTAACTGAGGTTCTAGACTAACTCCTCCATAACATCTCTGTGAAACCAGTACTTTGTGTCCCTGCTCCAAGCAGCCGACACACACACTCTTTGAGATTGTATTTGTACAGACACACACACACACACACACACACACACACACACACACACACACACACACACACACACACACACACACACACACCTTGGAAAGGCTGGCACAGATTCATCTGCTGTGCCCCTTCTGCCCAGACTATAAGGTAGTTAACACTGCCAACAAAACCCCTGCCAGCTACATTAATGCTCTTAAAAGAGTTCCCAATTATACTGTGTGAAGTTAATATTAATACAAATGGTAATGTTGACCAAACAGCAAGGCTTTCAGGAATGGATAGAGTTATCATCAAATATATACAAATACTCTCAAAACTTAAATATTTTCCTAAAACAACAGCCACAAAGAGGTTTAAATATATTTAATAATAACTAATAAAAGAACATGAAAATATTAAATATCTATTTGCAGTAGACACCAGAATTTCATTCACAAGGAATATTAAAAATAACACCAATGGAAAGTTTCACACAGTTATAGAAAAACAGTACTTATAATCTCACTATATTTTTTCTGATTAATATAAAAGAATTACTGTTCCCTAGTTAAGCAAGTTACTACCGTAAGGCAAGATAATGTGGGTGAGTGGTCCTTGTTGCAGATCCAAGGCAGGGTGCAGAATGATGAGAGAAAACTCCTACTAGTATCTAAATATTATTTTTGGCTTACAGAATGACATCACACATACCTAGTCATCTAACTATATTTCCCATACTATCAACAGCACTAGATGCTGTCAGGATTTTAGCACCTATGTGTTACCATACACACAGATAGAGCTTTGCTTAGATCTCCTGGAAGTCATAGAAACATAAAATCATTCCACTATTTCTACAGGAGATATAACCTATTTTCTAGCACAAACATTGTGTCTGTGGTTTCATTCAAACCTGTGCAGTAGCATCTTTATGGCTTACCCATAAACTAATTTAACTTCAGATATACTTTAAAGTTTGTTGCAGCTGGATTGTGATTAACCTCTGCTCTGCCAGTATCCTCTGTTGAAACATATACATTTAATTCAGTTGCAATAATGCATGTACATTTATTTTCTTTCAGCATGGCACACTGTTGATACATTTTTAACACAAGCAACTTTACAAAAACATTTTTAAGCACAAGCATCTGTACAAATCAGTTTGATACATAAATGATATATAATTCTTTACAAAACACCAGCTAAATGTGCTGGCATATGTTACAAATACAATGCCCTGTTTCTCCTGGCATGACTGGCAGTACCTCCTATCATCATACTTTCTATTAATCTTTTGAGCTTGATCATAGAATTTGTCCATCCATATCTCAAATTCTTTGATGTTATTGTCATTGTAACATAACATAACTTGACAGGAACATATGCAAGGATTCTGTTTGCAGACTTCAACTCTGCATTTAATACAATAATTCCAGAACTTCTTCACTTGAAACTCTCCCAGCATTCCATTCCTGTTTCCACCTGTCAATGGATCACCAATTTTCTAACCAATAGGAAACAGCAGGTGAAGCTGGTGAAATTTACATCTAGCTATCTCACGATCAATACAGGTACCCCCCAGGGACATGTGCTCCCTCCACTGCTATTCTCCCTCTGCACTAATGACTGCACCTCTAAGGACCCCTCTGTCTAACTTATTAAATATACAGATGATACAATGATTATTTGACTCATCAGAAATGGTGATAAGTCTGCATACAACCACAGCTTGAGCAGCTGGCCCTTTGGCGTAGTCTTAATAATCTGGAACTGAACACTCTTAAAACTGTGGAGATGACAGTGGACTTTAGGAGTAGTACTACAATATTATCCCCCTCTTTATATTTAATACTGCTGTGTCAGTTATGGAATCCTTCAAGTTTCCAGGATCTATAATCTGCCAGGACGTGAAGTAGGAGACCGATGTAGGGTCCATCATAAAAAAGGCACAACAGTGAGTGTACTTTCTGCAACAGCTGAGGAAGCTCAACCTCCCACAGGAACTGTCAATTCAGTTCTATACAGCAGTCATTGAGTCTGTTCTCAGATCATCCATAACAATGAGGTTTGGATCTCTGTCTAATCATGACAAAAACAGGTTATATCAAGTAGTCAGGTCTGCCAAAAATATCATTGGTGCTAGTTTACCCTACTTACAGGACCTCTACTATTCTGTACTATTCCAGAGTCATGAAAAGGGCAGGGAAGATCATCACTGACCTTTCACATCCAGGCCATCATCTTTTTGAACTACTACCCTCATGTGTTATAGATTAATAAGCAGCAAAACAAGCAAATATAAAAAACAGTTTTTTTTCCACAGGCCATCAAGTTCATAAACAGTTAACTCAGATTAAGTTGGGGTATTCTTTTTTCCCAAGCCTCAAAGGATTCCACAGTATTCTTTACATATTGTTAGTACTTGTTTCTTTTAGAGTTTATTTCAGTATTTCTTGTACTGAGTTGGAATTTGCACCTTGTATGTATATGTATATGTACATCTACTTTTTTTGTCTTGTTCTTAATAGTTGCATGTATGTCATTTGTCTTGTTCTTAATAGTTGTATATATGTCATTTATGTAATTCATACTTGGAGAGTCACTTTGTGACAGACGAGTACCAGTAAGACTGAAAGGGAAGGTCTACAAGAGGGTAATGAGACCAGCTATGTTATACGGGTTGGCGACAGTGGTACTGACAAAAAGGCAGGAGTCAGAGCTTGACGTGGCAGAGTTGAAGATGTTAAGATTTGCACTGGGTGTGACGAGGATGGATAGGATTAGGAATAAGTATATTAGAGGGTCAGCCCAGGTTGGAAGGTTTGGAGCCAAAGCCAGAGAGGCAAAGTTACATTGGTTTGGACATGTGCTGAGGAGAGATGCAGAGTATATTGGGAAAAAGATGCTAAGGATGAAGCTGCCAGGTAACAGGAAAAGAGGAAGGCCTAAGATAAGGTTTATGGGTGTAGTGAGAGAGGACATGCAGGTGGTTAGTGTGACAGAGCAAGACGCAGAGGACAGGAAGAAATGGAAACAGTTGATCTGCTGTGGCGACCCCTAATGGGAGCAGCCGAAAGAAGAAGAAGTAGATACTTGGAGAGTCACTGAAACTGGAGTCATATTCCTTGTATGCATGCATATTTGGCCAATAAATGTGATTCTGATTCTGATCTTTAACAAACAAAGGTTCATATCTCCAACATGTGCACTGTAATTCTTCCCAGACATGAGACTTTCTGTAGGGAAGGTATAAAATGGAAGGTAAAAATAAAACAACATAACTATGCCACTTTTCAGAATTGATGCAGTGTAAAGATTGTTAATCACTAAACAAAGTGCAGATGTTATCTACAATATAAAGCACGTTTGCTACTATTCTACTCTAAGCCAGCAGAATGCCTATATACTCTTTATGGATGAGGAAACGCCATAGAATGAGAGAGAACCACACATCTGATTTGCAAAAAGAAGTCGCCCTTTAAGCCGAGAATAAGTAACTGCAAAATAATAAAATCAATTTTCTTTTCCAGTGTTTCAAAAAGAAAACATGTTCATGTCAAATACTTAAACAAATTGAATTACTCAGTTAATGAATAATCAATCCAAGGCATGTAGGAATATGCAATAGTGAATGAAAGGGGTGCAGACATCAGTTATCATATAGCCCATATATGAGCATGCTGTAAGAAAGTCACACCTGAGGCAATGTAATGCTACTGTAAATTCAATTTCTGTGCTTGCAGGAACTATATTCATGTCATCCCCACTCCAAGGTACATATCTAATGTTTCACTGTTCTAAAAGAAAGTGGAATGTATGCCACACACAGGTTGGAATCCCCAAAAACAGTAGGGGGTGGGGGAGAGCAGTCCCATCTTGTTTAGAAATGTACTGCTGAAAGCAGGACAATGGTATGGTCATTTAATGACAGGAGATTAGCACTTACATGAGTGCTACTTTTACCTGGAAATTGCCAATGTCGTGGTTTAACGACATCAGATATTCCTGAATTTACAAATGCATGGTCCGCCTATGTTACTTCTGAAAACAAGGGGTCTGGAATGAAAAGATCAGTGTTTCTGTCTCTCCTTCCATAAGTGATGTAAAAGTGGTTAAATATGAGGGTTGCTGGGTTCTTGCTCATTTTTTCCCTCTGATTCTACAACAGCCTTGGATATCTGTTTGTCACTTCCCTACATTTTTTTTACTTGAAGGGGATTTATTTAGCAGCAGTACTGCTAGCTTTTTTCTCTTTTTGTGATTCAATAACTACCAAATCTTTGTAACTACTAAATCCACTGTCTATTGTTTTTGTTTGTGGCATTGCTTACATGTTTTTAATTCTAGCCTCTGCCTCAGCTGATTGGAGGAAGACATAATTATGACCATGTATCTAGATCTAAAGAAAGGCAAGGAAATTTCATCTGTAAAGTTAAACCCAGTTCTTTTAAATGTTAAGGCAGTGTAGTAGTCGGGCATCACTGTGTATGATTCTATATAAATGTAACCACTTCTTTCACAATATTTCCTCAGAGAAGCCTTTCATGATCTTTATAATATGTGCACCTTAGGCCACATTGTCAAAGTACATTGGTATTACTCACACTAATGAATCCTCTCAATTTCTTCGATGATCAGGTCTTTGTTCTTACCCTACAGCTTTCCCTGTAATGGAACAGTTTCATTGCCTTTATCTTGTCTGGTATCCCTGTTAAACATAAATTATTGCTTCTAGCCTTGCTTTCAATGTCCTCAAGTTTGCTTTTTAATTTAAGTGAGAAAGACTTGATTTCTTTCTTTCTGTTTTCTTTTCCTCTCCTGACAATATGTAGCCACAGTGTTCCTAAGTGAGCCCATTTCCCACTGGTGTTCGGTAATTTTTCGTCAGTTGTCATCTTTTGTCTATGATTGCTTAGATGTTCTGATACTGTTTTAATATGCTGAATATTCAGAACAAAGGATCTGAATGTACATCAGGGAATAGCTAAAAATAAATGGCGCACCTCTCCTTGCCCTGGTATAGATTCCCCTTGCATTTCAAGCAGTGTATTTCCCTGTCTGACTTCAAAACACAACTTAGACTATTAGATGGGTACCCTAAAATACACTCTGGTAATTACAGACCCTGCCCTCTTGAAAAGGTTGGTAGAGCCTGAGAGTGGTATAATGGTATGGAGTGTACAACCCATGGTCTAACAGCCTCGTAAATTCTATGATTCCTTTCAACACATTGTGATCTGAAATGGGATCATGTCACAATGAAACAGAAATGGAAGACCATGAAATAAAAGTTATTTTGACTATTATTTTCAAAGGAAGAAGGCAATCTCACACAAGCTAAAAAATAAAAGTGACTAAACCATTGACCTTAACTTAAAATAATATGACACACATACCAAACAACATGATTACTTATCAGGTTGCCTACCTTTGGGAAACTACTTGGCAGTTTAAGGGATTCACAGCATTGTATATATTCAAGTAAGAAATGTGTGACAGAATGCATGTTACTTAAGAATAATGGACCACCCAGGTGTGTTGTATGATGCCTGGCCTCTTCACCCCTGGAAAGTCCAGTAATTTCCCGTAGCACCAACTGGGGATGGTGTAATTATGTTTGAAAATGGGCTATTGCCTTTAGTATTTGTGTGTGTATGCAAGTATACCTTATTCCTCTCACACCCCTCCTGTACTGGCTGCCCTGGATGAGGTGTTGACTGTCATCTGTCAGTTCTTAAAAAAGGCAGATAAGATGTATGAGGTACCCAAGTATAATAAAGTTTGTTTCTCTCACCTTGCGTCCGATCTAGATGCCATTTTAACTGCATCTTATGTTGGCAACAGGCTAATTGTCAATATTATCCCTTTGCTTGATGACAAAGAAGGCTTAAATGTTAGACCATAAGAGAATGTTTGCTTCCACTTTAGCCTTCAGAATTCTGAATTAACAGGCTTATATGTGGAAATGTATGTTTTGTCATATGAACAGTATGGAGAAATTAGTATTCATATCTCATACAGAAGAAAGCTGTCTTTTTTTACCTATTTCTACATTTTTGTGTATGATGGTATAGAATCTGTGTCTAGGGTGACTGCTACTACTATACTGTTGAAATTTCCAAATGAAGAGATGAAGAAATCAGTAAGAAAAGGAGATTAGTATTGCTTGAAGTGAATTCATCTTCAAGTCTTGGTGAGTAATTTCTCGTGATGGATCCTGTTTTCACTAAATCTCACCAAGACTAAATTGATAAGATAAACTGTATTGTATATAGCATGTATCATGGAGAGAGGTAGGTCAAAAATAATAAGAGTCAAGTGTATGCATATGACCCAGGATTTAAAAAAAAAAAGTACCCATACTGGTGCCAGGACTGGAAAAAATGACACTGTGGAATCCTCAAGACATGGAAGCATTCCTTAAATTAGGTTAGGCCAGGCTCAGGGGGAGGATGCCCCCCCCCCATTGTAGAAGGAAGTAAGAGAAAAACACAAAAACTGACAAGCCAAAATATACCTGTAAAAGTGATGGAGTGGATTATTGAGGATAAGGAAGAACTTATGTATTGTTACTATTATGCAAGAAGCCCAGAATTTCCAGATAAAAGATATTCAGAAAAATTAAGACAGAGATTAGAGGATAGAAAAATACTTGCACAAGAATAACTGTCAAAAGCTTCAAATTCAGATTTGCATCTATTAATTCAACAGACCCATGCAAAACATTACATAGACAAGGAAACGTTGTACTGCCTGGAAAAAAGCGACAGAGGAGATGCAAAAATGTAAAGAACAAAATTCAGAGATTTTTGAAAATTATGAGAATGAGAAAGAAACATGGTCAGAGGGAAGAAAGAGATCTACTATTGTTGCAATATTTATGCAAAGGAGAAAACCAAACTAATCAATAAAATAGCAAGTTCCAAGCTATTTGAAGAAAAGTACAGGCAAATGCACCTGGATATGGAAAATTTCACAACAGAAACTGAAGTAATAGATTGCCTTTGAAGTGAAAGATTTGGTGTAGAAAATCCAGCAAAGGTGATGTTATGGCATGATAGAGCAATGAGTCTCCAAATGATAGAGAAATGTGTTGAGAGGGAGGCATCGGAAGATTTGACACATGATGATGCTATGGAGTCTTTTACAGGAAAGCAATACGTAAATTCAGTTGAAGTTGTATAACAAGGGTAGGAGAAGGAAACAAGTGGCAACGGACACAGGCAATGCTGCGGATTGATGGGCCAATGAATTCCCGTGTGAAAGAACAGCAGATGATGCAGGATGCGTCTGAGAAGAGGATATGGAACATACAGATGATCTGAAACATTCTGTAGAATGCCTGCCAGAAATGGAGAGGAAGGAATATGTTCTTAGTTTAGAAGAAAATGATCTAAGAGAAGAGTTACTTGACTTAATAGAGATGGAAAGATATATTAAAATCAATGAAATAAATAGATAAAAGTAAATAAGACTCAAAATATTAGAAGTCTGACAAAACAGATGAACATTTTAAAAAGTACTATTAAAAGAAATTCACATAATATAACATAAGTAAATAGGATATGTTACTGTGCAACTAAATTAATAATAGATAAGGGAAAAGAAGGGAAGAAATTAAATGCTACTGAATAAAGAAAACTAAGTCACTGTTAGAAGAATATAACAGAAGGAAGAGATTAACATAAATACTTAGAAAGATAAAGATGGTAAAAATAATGGACAGTATTAGAACAGACCAGAATACACTATTGCAAAGAATAAGCTAAATATATCAGTATAGGCATAAAAACTTATAAGCTATGCAGATAAATATAAAAGAAAAGTACAAAATAAGCATTTCATTGATGATTCAAAAAGGATTTCTAGAGAACTGGGAAATAAAAGAAAAGGAATGGAAACACCACCAAAAAAAGAAATAAATGCATTTTGGAGAAATATTTATAAAGGTCATGTGACAGACAAAAATAAATGGATTGAAAAATTAAAAGTATCTCTAAGGAGTTCAAATGTAGAGGATATGAAGTGGCATGAAGTAACAGCCAGAGAAACTGAAACAAAATTAAGAAAAGTTCCTAAGTGGGAAACGCCAGGCCCAGATGCAGTACCTAACTTTTTTCAAGTACTAATATCTTTACATGAAGATTTAGCCCTGAGTTAGTATTGCTTATATGTACATCCCAAAGAGACATCAATTTGGTTAACAGAAAAAATGGTACTTGTCCTTAAAAAAAACATATAGAAAAAAAATTTGCCTTCTGACAATATACAAGCTATATACTGGAACTGCTGCAGACAGAGATTATAGTTATTTAGAAAAAAAAATGACAATAGAAAAAAGGGTAAATGAAGCCATGTGGAACAAAGGATCATTTGTTGCTAAATAATACCGTATTAGAAACTGTAAAAGAAAAATGGAAGAATCTTAGTATGGCATGGATAGTTTACAAAGAGCATTCAACAGCATCCCACATTCATGGATAAAGGGATATTTGCTGATATCTAAAGTACACCCTGTATTGATTACATTATAGTGACCATGAAACAGTGGCAAACTACATTGCTATTAAGCCAGGACAAGGGCAAATTATTATCCCGGGGATAAAAATTCAAAGGTAGCTATTTTGGGTGACTCTCTATCACTGCTTCTGTTTTTGTCTTGGCCTTAACCCATTAAATTGTCTACTTAACAGGTTAGGTCATGGTTGCAATTTGGCTCCCAGAAAACAGTCAGATTTAAAAACATTTCATCTACTTTTTGTGAATGATTTACAACTATATAGTTGATCAGAGGAGGAGTAAAAAGCACAATTGCAAGTGATTAAAAGTTTCTCAGATGATAAAAGGATGTCATTTGTTTTTGAAAAATGTGCAAAAACATGCATATTTAGATATGGTACCCATACATTTAACTGCATATGAATTACAGGAGTCAGTTCTATGCACATTGCAGGTGCTACAAAAAACACTTTTGGTTAACATCAAAAATTGAAACAATACAAATGTCATGAACTTTCATCATACCCTAACTTAGGAATGGGGTATATTCCTGTCATGGTATTAGAAATCCAAGACTTTGGGAAATTAAATTGAGAATATATCCTTGGGTACAGAACCAAAAGTTTGTTGATGAGGTAAACTATGAAATTTTTGATTTAGCTTTAGATAAGGAGGTATTGTTTGATTTTTCTGGTACCAAGGCCCTCAATATGATGAAGAGGTGAGATTAATTCAGAGAGTTTCTATGATGTTTTATGCACTCCAAAACAAATAATATAGACCTCCATCTTACACAGAAAATCCAAATAAACAAAAACAGTCATTTTATGGTGAGCATAATTCAAAATTTAGTTGGCTGGAGGGAAACAACAATAAAAACAAGGGTCTTTTTTAGAAAAAAAGGAACAGAATGTATATACCAGCATTCCATACCTTTGTCCTTCTTCTTAAGCCAATATCTCTACATATATGTCCAAAGAACATTCTCTTAACAGTCCCCATTTGGCAAAAAAAACAGTTGTTTTGAACTTGTGTGTGTGTGTGTGTGTGTGTGTGTGTGTGTGTGTGTGTGTGTGTGTGTGTGTGTGTGTGTGTGTGTGTGTGTGTGTTAAAATTGGTGCAGGATAGTTACTGATGGCATTTGGCCAGATATCAGTAGTCATTAACATGAGTTATGTCTCTTGACTAATCTGGGTTTTCAGATAAATATTACAAAGTCCTCCTTGAGTCTGTCTCAAAGGACTGTGTTTCTGGAATGTGCTATAGATTCTTATTTTCTAAAGGCCTTTTTAAGACAATAAAAACTGGATCTTTATCATTTTTCATGAACTTCTCCAGTCAGTCTAGGACTTCTGCAAGAGAATTTCTCAGGATCCTAGCATTCATAACAACTTTACTTTTTATGATACTTCTAGCCAGATTACACATGAGAAAGATGCAATGGTTCTTAGAAAAAGACTGGATGCAGCATTTGTATTTTCTGACTGTCATATTCCATTTTTTTCTTTTTATAGAAAGAAAACTACATTGATGGAGATGACAAATTCAACTGGACCCAGGTCTTCCCTTCTGTCCTTAGACCATAAGTCAATCTGTCACCACAGACACATCACATTTTACTTGGGAAGCAGCCCCAGAAGTGCAAGATCTGTGAAATCTTTCAGACAGACCAAAACACATAGTCTTAAAAGAGATATTGACTGCGATCCATGCCCTAAAGTCTTTCCATCACATTTTGTCTGCAGGATCTCTTCAAGATATTAGACAATACCACAATCATGGTACATAAATAAGGGGTCTATATTATTTCTGCGACAGCTTAGGTTGTCGAATGCTCACTGATAGACACCTAAGCATCGAAGTTTCAAAATCACAAAAAGCCATTTAAGCAAATTCTTTCCTCGGGAAAGAATTTGTTTGGCCATTATCGGAGATTTGCCTTTCCCCAATGTAGAACGATCTCGGAGTTGGTATATTTAGTTAGGGGGTTGTGGGAGGCACAGCCCCTCATGTCAGGGGGAGTGGGGGGTGGAGCCCCCCACTATATTTAGGTTGAAAAGTTAATTTTATTTCTGGACAGCCTAGCAAATTCTTTCCTGAGGAGAGAATTTGCGTATATGGCCATTTGCGATTTTGAAACTTCGACGCTTAGGTGTCGATCATCAAGCATTCAACAACCTAAGCTGTTGAAGAAATAATATAGACCTTAAATAAGCAGGGAAGTACAAGGCTGCAACCCCATGTAGGCTGGCATTGATGGCTTGGGAGTTAGCATTCCTTAACCCTCCAATTATTTTACATTATGTCAGTGTAAAAGGATGGCAAGCAAGCTGAGCAAGACCAGGACCAAGACAGACATACCCTCATGAATGGAAATTGAACAAGTGGGTCTTCCAGGTATTGATTCAGTTGGGGGCCACTCCTTAAACTAATTTTTTCATCTCCTTTCAAAACAGTCTAAACATGTTTTCCACCAGGACTCCTTGTAAGCCAGCCTGCAAAATGCATGCATTTTCATTCCCTCAGAAGGGAATCCTCCTTTAGGCATTTTTCACCATTTCACTAATATCTAGGGTATTTCTGTAAATTCAGGAAGCTACCCAAAAATTATTCCAGTGGCCCTGTCTTTGCTCAGGCAACATTATAGGATCATAGGTTCATAGGTGTGTACTAGGCTAATGGCCCTGGAGCCTTTACAAGCCTAGCCCACAGGATTACCCTGGCATCGTGCCACCCAACCTTAGTTTCCAGTGCCTCTGTTGAGTAGAGCCACTGGAGTGATCCCCGAGTGAAGTTTCTATTTCCCATCCACTCATCAAAATTTCTCTTGAAGAGGACCAATGAGGTGCTTTGTTTGACATGTATGGGAATGCATTAGTCTTCCTTTCTTATGGAAATGGCCAAGGTAACTACCACAGGCTTCCTCAAAGACTGTATCTACTCACACAAGATAAGGGAGAGTTTAATACAGCCCAGTATCAAGCAAATTCAGCTGACAGCCTGGATGGTTCAACTTTAATACCTTTTAGGTACTTATTTCATGAAGATGTGCAGCAGGTACTAAAGGAGACAAGAAAGGCTGTTATGAGGAAAAGTCCTATGCTGGTAATTGGAAACAATTTTCTAGTTGTTGCCTAAGCAATAACCAGGGGCCAACTGGGATTTTGTAACACTGGCACTCAAATTCTTGTGAGTCACTTTCCTCTGGTCTCACTTATTCCTTTATAACGGTTCATCCTACTTCTATTTCAGCATTTCTGCCCATGGATCCTCCTCTTTCTTCTGTTTGTGGTAAATTAGCTTCTGAAGACTTTTATTCCTGAGACCTTTTCAGAAACAGATTGCTTTTCTTTGGGATCTCAACTATGTGCTTGTGAAATTAACTATGCCACCCTTTGAACCGGTCTATCTAGCTGATTAAATGTTTTTGACTTGGAAAATGGTACTCATCATTGCTTTGACATCTGCATGAATAGTATCTGAGTTTCAAGCTCCAATTCTGGGTCACTGTATCAGATTTTGACATATGAAATGGTCTGTTTAAGAGTTTACTTTAAACCAAGGCATCGTTCTCCCAATTTTCTACCCAGACCCTAAAAGCTGGGGAAAAAGATTTTGTATACTGAATGTGCATAGGCAACTCAAGTACTATATTAACATATTAACAGAACTAAGCCCTTTATAAAAGCTGAATATCTATTTCTTATCAAGGGATAAAAAGGCACACCTTGTGACTAAATAGACAATTTCCAGGTGGCTGCCCTCGACTATTGTTTTTTTTTTTTTTTGTTATTCTCACCATAGCAAATCCATTTGAAGCACTATCATGGCACATTCCAGTAGAGACTTAACTTCTTTAATGGCACGCTGGGAAAGGGATGGACTCTAGAAGCATTCCAGAGGCACCTACATGGTCCCTATTACAAAGTGGATTCCTTTTCTAGACCCAGGTCAACCTTTGCCAAGACTATTCTTCAGGGGCACCAATTCCATATCTTTCTACCTCCTATGTTGTATAGGCTTTATTAATCAATCCAAATACCCTAAGGACTACTGCAGCAGTGGAAACGATGAACATAGTACAGCTGTGTAATTTGCATGTACTCATAACAGTAGATGCTCAAACTCCACACTGCTAACTGTATCCACCCTCCATCCCCCAACACTTATATACAGTTGTAGTTGGGATATAAAGTAGAAATAGCTTTCAATGAATCAAGGACACTTTTAAAATATTAGTAGTATTAACTTCAGACTTTGATAGAAGAAGAAAATGTGAACTATAGATGTTTTCTGAAGTAAAAGAAGTCCAGAGCTCTAATTAGTGTAATTGTTAAGTATAATTAATCATCTTATTTCCAATAGTGACCAATTTTATGAAAGATTAAGAGGGACAGAGCTAAAATTTGAGTCAAAATCAGAGATGTCTCTGAAAATTGAGGACAGCTGAGAGGTATGAAGTATGGTTCTGTCTGTTTCTATTTTTATATATTTTATTGTAACTATTTGTTGGTTGTTTTAGGATTGTTAGGCTCTTCTCGCACTGCATGGGGAAGACAGTCATGAAAAAAGCTGCAGTCTGATTGCTGATTTCCCTCATAGGGATAAATCAGTCAGCAGTCAGAGTGAAGGAGTTTGGGGGCGGGTGAGCCAGAGCTTTTTGAAGTTAGGCAGTTATTTTTCCTAGGTAAGAACCAACCCATATAGCCTAAGGGCTACTGCAGCAGTGAGGAATTTGAACATCTTCTCTAATGAGTAGGTGCAACTTACACAACTGTACATTATTTGGAATATTTTAAATTAGTTACTATTCCCTATGTTCAGTTCTGTTTTAGTTCTTTAACATAGCTGAGGTCTTTCTTTTGAATTTGTTATCCTTAATATATTTTCTAATTTCTATGCACATATCATGTTTACAAGAAAATTCAGTTTGTACTTTTCTGTTATTAACAACCTGCATGTTTTAGTGTTTGACTTTCTTAGCGTATTTCAAAATCCTTTATTTCATAAGGACACTGCTAACAAAATAATGCTGTTTGTAAAATTTTGTTTATCCTTTGGTGGTGGTATTTCTACTATTAGGGGAAATGTAGCCCAGCCATCTTCTACTCTTTTCAATAGGTGGTGTGCAGTCTTTTACATCCACCTGTATTGAACTAACACCAAATGAAACAGATGGGACTTTGGTTTAACATCTCATCCGAAGGACAGCACACTCAGGAGTACATACCCCCTTATGCTCTACTGCATTGTCAGCAATCAGTCTACCTGGGGTGGGAAAAGAACTTACAGCCTTCTGCACCAAAGGCAAGTGTGATACTTGTTGTGCCACTGACGTTTGGTAGTAACACTCTTATTCTAAATTTTCTGCAGTCTCTGCTTCAGTTTGTATCTGAGATCTTCCTATCATAACTCACTAATTATAAAGTAATGGACACCTTAAGTTCAGTGTAACTAGAAGGTCTGCTACAATGTACATATCTGATGGTGTAACTCTTACGGCCAATACTCAAAAAAATAGCAATTTAGATTATAAATGTTTGTGCTTGAATTGTCAATTTATCAGAACTCAATATAATTCTGGAAGGGGATGGATCTGATGATGATAATATTGATTGTCATGGAAGAAATGGAAGAGCCCTGTGAACCATTGCTAAATGCTTCTCTCATTAGAAGAAGAATTATATTTGTACTCTAATATAAGGCAAGGAGGTGGCTCAGTTAGAATATCTAACTACAGTAAAGAAGTTATTGATATAAACCAGTTATATAGACATCATTATATCAAATATGACCCCACCATATTTTGATGAAAATCTCAGTATTATAAATGATGGCACGTTACAAAATAAAGCTTTGTTTGATGTGGATCCTGATCTCAGTAAAGTTAATGCCAAAAACTACCAAAATACACAGACTTTGACTTCAACTGATCCTGAGGATCCCCATACAACAGGAAAACTGCAAATGTAACATTCAGGGGAAAATAAATAAAAAAAGTATCTTGAACATAATATAAATGAAACCCCGCCAGGTGAGGGAAATAAAGCTGTTGACATAATCTTGGATGACTCTTATATCTCTGACTTACTGTCAGCTGACGATAAAAATAAATTCAGGTGCTGTTAATTTTAACAGCCTCCATATTGAAGCTAACAGGAGTATCTAGCCACAGTATCTTTCTTCTAGAAACACTGAATAGAGTTGTCATTGGAGGGGAACTCAGTAGGCCTCTTGAAGATCATCTTACCCACATACTAATATGACAATGAAGAGGAAACACAAATTCTGATTACATTCTTAAGAATTTCATTGGGAAACATTGTAATGTCAACAGAGAAAAGATAACTGTTTCATCTTTGTATGGCTTAAAAATCACTTAAAATGTTGATACTAAGAAATCTAATTTCTGAGAAAGTTAAAAATAATCATTTTGTTATTCGTGACAGAACTAATGACTTCTATGATATTCAGTTAAATAAGATGAGACTCTGTCCTG
Source organism: Protopterus annectens (assembly GCF_019279795.1). NCBI lineage: Eukaryota > Metazoa > Chordata > Ceratodontiformes > Protopteridae > Protopterus > Protopterus annectens. The sequence continues at coordinate 1,011,994,777 of NC_056739.1, read as the reverse complement.
GAAATTTAGAAATTTTCAAATAAAATCAGAACAAGGTGTCTAGGTGAAATAATGACATCCTTTTATTAGAGCGATAACATTTGTCCCTAGAAACATAACTCTAAAACACATTTATGCCAGTTAGGTTTGGTTTTTAACCCAAGTATAATAACTAACTGAGAAGTATTTTCCCATGATCACCCAATGTTTTCTTTAGACAGATTGCATCTAAGTACACTGGTGTAAGTGTATTTTCCAGCTGAATAATTGGTGTTGTTTTTCCTTTTTTTAGGAGCTACCAATAAATAAATAAAAAATAAATAAAAACATACATCTAATCTCTTTACAGTATGCTTTTTATGCAATGCACATAGTGTTAGTAATAAATGTATGAGTTTGTGTTCTTGTTAAGATATAAAGATTTTAAAACAGAGTCTTGGCAATCTCTTGGTTTCTCATCTGGATATACCAAGTATGAATGTATCAATGAGCACAGTGGGGGATGAATGTTGGCTCTAGTTCATGAAAGCATCCAATCCATATTAATATCCAGTGATAATGGATGTCAGTGGCTCACCATAATATTTGGTTCTGGGAGTGCAGAAGGCTGACAGATCTATTCTTGCTCCAGGTTTATAGTTTCATAAGTATACACTAGACTAACAGCCAGTGGGACCTTTATAAACCTAGCTGTGCAATCCTCCCCAATTGTGTGCCTATGTATTATGGACTTTTCATGCGGGCCAGACCCAGTGTGAATTTCCAATTTCCTATCCATTGGTCAAAATTACACTTAAATAGTGTTAGGGATTGACTTTACTTCACATGAATGGGTAGCCTGTTGGAGAGTATGATTATCCTCTGTGACACATCTGTCTCACCAACAGGTCTTATTTATGTCAGAAGCAAAATTTAAATCCTTGGATCTTGTGGTTCTGATGCTGCTCATTGTGTGGATGAGCAAAAAGGCCATCAGGCCTGGATCAGAGGATGCCCTATATGCCAGGCATAGATCACACCTCAGTAACCTCTAGTATACAGTACAGAGATAGGGCTTTAAGGTGATCAGTATAAGACAATATGTTTGTACTCTGGATTTCCCTGGTAAGGAGCCTTTGTGGGTGTTCCAACTGTTGCTTATGTCTGGTCAGGTACGTGGCACTTGGAGTATTATACTCAGAGATGGGTCTGATAAGAGCCAAATAAAATAGCATTATGACTTCCTTGGATATGGATGACATGCCTTTACTTACAAGTTGGGTGAAATAGAATGATTTTCTTAGACTCTTGGCCACATGTTGGTCAAATGTCAGAGTGCAGTCTACATATGTTCCCAGATGACTACCAGGTGGTTGGATTATTGACACTGCATTGCTGCATTAAGAGCTGGTCCTGATTGTGCCACCCTTCAGATAAGATGTTAAACTGAGGTCCCATCCACTTGAGTCAGTGGTAGCTCATGTGGATATAAAGGGGAAGGGCCAAACAGCCCACCATGATAGCCAAAGTCCCCACAGGCACAGAAGGACTCAGAGGAGGAGGCTTCTGAGCCTGTTCCTGTAGGCATATGGAGGCATGCCCAGTATGCCCAGGCCTTGGCAAAGAGGCAACCATAGCACACACACTGACACTGTAGGGAACCCACAGACGGACACCGCTCTCTGACACACACATGCAGTAAAATGGATAACACACACACACCACATTACCTGTTACTTACCATGTATAGGCAGTGTACTGTGTGCATCCAACATAGGTGGCCCTCAAGCACAATCCTCACAACTGCTGCAGGCAGAAGTTAAGTCAGACTTCTTAACAATAAATGAATGGATTAGTATGTTTTGGTAGCATATCTATGGTAATGTTGTACGCATGCAAGGGAATGGGGTGGCCTACTGGGATAGCAGCAGACAATAGACAATGTGGGACACCAGGATACCACAGCTCTTATCAAAAGATTAGGCAATGTTCTCCTATGCCCTGGCAAAATTTAACCCCATAGAATGAATACCACCTTGGGTCTCCCTCAGAGAGAGACCCTAGCCTAGTGGGATTAATCTGGTTAACAAAGGATAAATGAAATAAATTAACTAACTTGTACATGGAGACAACTGTTACTTGTTTTTAGGGATACTACCAGAATTGTTGCTTGTTGTGGTAGTCCTTCTCTGAGTGAATCAAGACTTGAGTTTCTTCAGTACCTTGATAAAGTTTGTGATCACTAAAATGCATATTACTGGGAGATTTAAATTATCCAATATTAATTGGTTACTTTTTTCTGCCAACTCATTCCCTGAAAAGCAGTTTTTGGAAATCATTACATATCATGGTTTTCATCAGACTGTGAAAGATAACATCAGAGGTGACTCAGTTTTGGATTGTGTAACCTGTAATGCTCACAACGTTACAGCCAAGTGATGCCCTTGAGTGTTTCTGTTGTTACACACTACTGACATCTCTAGGCATCAAGTATTACTTGTTTCTATTTATATTAATAATTCAAAAACCATGCAACATCCTAAGTACTAAAATAGTTTATCTTAAAACTTATACAATGGAAAAAGCAAGTGCAGGTAAGGAGATATTCATTGTTCATAAAACGTTTACTTTTATTCACATAAATTTCATGTTTCTCTAAATATCTCAACAATCAGGTAGCACAAACAAAATTCCATAGCCTTATATGAAAACTCTCAGCTGGATAAACAAAATGCATCTAATAATATGTGTGCAACTTAAGTGGTTGCTGCGATATTGTAAGTTGTTTACAAAATGTTTTTACTATGACTTATAATATTCAGTTTAACACCTAGAATCTAAAAAATACTACCACTATAAATCAGGTTTGTGCTGAAAAGTTGCAATTTACACCACTTCTGTAATACCTTTAGGCCCAGAGATATGAACATTTGTTGCAAATGTGAGTGCATAATTTGATTCTGTCAAAAAGCTTAGGTTCTGCCCATTCTAACTTCCTGTGCAAACTTCCAGAGCTTCAATGGATGGAATGGGATAATTTCATTGATTGAAGTCTATGCTCCATGAAGCAACTCAGACCATAATTCCATTACTTTTTATTTACTTATTCACAAAGATGTGTGTTAAACATTGTAAAAAATATTTTTATGGTCAAAATAAATATACCTGCTTATGTAACAAATTTAGTTATGTGGATTTGTCTTCTATCACTTACGTTAACACAATGTTATATGTATATTCTATCCTAGAGTATATTGTGGGATATACTATGGATTCAACAGCTGAACTATAAGAAAAAAAAAATGGGCAAACTAAACTTCTCACATGATGGTGGAGTCATAAAATGCCTATATAATAAAAAAAAAATTCACAGCTTGTTTTTTAGAAAAGTCCTTTCTGCTTATAAAAATAAACAAAACTAAACAGAACAGCAACGCTGTTTCAATTTAAGATAAAACAAGAAAGAGTAACTTATAAGACCAAATTAGGCAATAGCAATAATAAAAAAAAGAACTTTTGGGGGTTTATCAGACCCTGTTAGAAAAACAGCAATCTTACACTGATTCTGTTGGTAGGAAATCAATTATTTTCTCATTCTAAGGTTATTGTGCATGAGTTTCTATTACATTAGCTTATGGGACATAGGAGGTCCAGTCAATTGCTTCTGATAAGCATTGAAATATCTTCAAGTAACATTAGAAAATGTCTTAACAAAATTAAAAAAAACGTCATCAATGAGCCCAGACAAAATACCTCTTATAATGATAAACAGTATTAAAGCTGATTTGGGTCCTTGCCTATATTTAATTTTTCAGCAATTTGCCTAGACATGGCGCAGTTCCTTCTACATGGAAACAATCTTCTACAGCTCCTTTCCTTAAGAAAGGTAAGCATCTGATGTTGCAAACTGTTGACCTGTTAGCATTATTTCACCTTTAAAGAAAATGCTTTGAGAAATGTTTGGCTGAGTATGTGTAGCGGAACTTAACCTTACTGCAGATGTAATACAGCTACAACAGCATGGATTTCATCATGGTGGATGCACATTTACCAATGTTACAGAGTTCAGTGATTCGATTGCTTTCACCTGTGATACTGATTTACTCTGGAACTTAAGATTTCTTAATCTAACTAAGAACTTTGATTCCCTGTTCCATACTGGATGTATAACACAATGTCCCTGTTTAACATAAATCCTTGTATTATTAAATGGATAATGAACTGGCTTTCAGATAGAAGGCATACATTAGTTATTCAATGTTTTCTGTCACATTCAGCTAAGGTTATTTGTAATATACCTTGGGTCTTTTGCTCTTTGTTGTGTAATATTGTTCTTGCTAATACATGCATACACTTCCTGCTGGATTAATAAGTATGCAGACGACTACAACATTTTATTTGTCATTATCAGTAGCAAAGACTTGAACTTAATCTTTGGAAATCTGAAATTGGTTGCTTGTATATGGTATTTTTTTCAGTATGGATAAATGCAACACAACGTGTTTTGGAAATCCTTGATTTAAGTAACCAATTTTTCTGCAAGGTGTTGTCATTGAAGAAATTAATTCCTCTAAGGACCTGGGGATTAATATTACAAACATTTTTTTTATTCAAAAATATTGTGAGTATCTGTGGGAATGGTGCTTTATGTTTAATGCGTCACATGCTGAAAATCTATCTACAAAAGATGTCCGCTGCTTGAGAAGCCTGTTCACAACATATATCTAACTGGTTCTGAAATGCAGTAATTTATCTTGTACTTACAACTTTGGTCAGTTGGGTAGATTAGAAATTGTTCAAAGGTAATTTACAACAACATCTATTTAGAGTAATGTTTTTTTTCTTCTGTATGTCGTGAGGCAAGTTGTCAGTATTCAAAATCTGTCGTCTTTTTAATAAAGTTAAGTCGGAGGTAAATTGATGTTAGCATATAAAGTAATCCATTCTGACAAGCTGATAGATATTTTAAATTTGCAAATTCATAACTCTGACAAAACTTGTAAACATTTTATCAAACATTTTTGTGCAAATAGTAATATAACCAGGATTCAAATGAATTTTATTTCTCAACGCATTCCAGTTGTTTGGAACAAGGCTTCATTATCCATTCACAACTCTAATCCTCTAACGTCTTCCAAAATCAAGTGGTTTGGACTATTCAAACTTAGGAAATTAGTGTTTCTCAATGGTCCACTGGACAGACCTTTACCAACAAAGTAATGAAATTATAATTCATTGCCTACTTCATTGTGATCCCAAGAAGAACACTGATACATCTAAACATGTAGTATAATCAAGAGCAACTAGGAATGTGTAATCCTTTATAAATAGTGAGCAATATCCACTTTTCTTTCATTTACTTTCCTTCAGTTTGAAACAAAAGAACAAAGCATGACAGTACATTTGCACACGGCTCTAAAGTGATGCTAAGCAGTATGTTCAGGCACAATGCCAGTGATCAATAAATTCAGTCCCTTTGTGCATAACTGCTGTATTTTGCATATTCTTGGAATGCTTAATTTACATATGATATGGGCAAGAACAGCTGCAGTTTAAGTCATTTTTCTCTAGAGCATTAGGCTATCCTAACTAAAAAGTGACAAAATGTCAGTCTGCTGAGAAATAATTATTCACGTTATTAACTAGGCCAGGGCTGCCAATGAAGACCAGAAATTGTATCTAATGAGTTCTACCATGCTCTAAGTAGAACAAAAGAAGCCTTAGAATAAGATTTTAGAAAAAGAAATCCCCAAAGAGTGCAAATTCCCTTCTCTTGAGTACAAAGCAGATTCTTATGGTCACTTGTTTTAATAAAGAAAGTTGGACTTATTTCCCAGCATGTGTACCACTTTTTGAAATTAAGATGTTTCTTGGTTTAGTGGCTAGTTAGTGTTGATGTATATGTTTAGTGGATGGCATCTTCATTGCATGTGACTATTTGGGAACATTATGTACATTGTAGTGCTGTTGTATGTACTGTGTGGATACAGTAGTTGTCCAATTTTTTTTATAAGTATGTACATATATGTCTACATGAAAACAGAGCTTACCATGAAATGAAAGGGTTCAGATAAGTAAACACCCTTATCAAGTACAGCTGGTGATCACAGGTCCTTTTCACTGAGTAGTACTGTTTAACTGTTTGCTTGTTAAAATGGAGATCATGTAAGCTAAAGAAAGAGGAAATGCATAGTGGTAGCCTCTATTTCTATTTACATTCCTTCATCTTCTGAAGAATTTCACTTAGTGCAGCCTGATTGCATTTTTTGGCACTTTCTGAAATTTCAGTCACTTACTCAATCAGCACCAGTTTATCATGCATGGTGGCTTCTGCTTTTATAATCTGGCCTTGTAATATGGATTTGACAATTTAGATGCTTTTATAGTGTCCATATGGAATCAAAACATACTCATATAGTTATATATCCAATCACACACTGTGACACAAAAAAACTCACCATGAAACAAAGCTTTATTATGTCCTGTCTCCTCAGCACAATATGAATAAAAAGTAGGACTTGCCCCCTCCTGTAGTATGCATGGTGGATCTTCCTTTGGAGTTTTGCAAAGTTGTGATCTACGGCAATTTCTTGACTATATGGTTATCTAATGAAAAGCAGATTGATGAATCTTTGCTGTATACCTTTGTTTGAATGGAATGTGAATGAATCATGGAAAGTCTGACTTAGTCAGTCAAAACTAATTTTTCTGAAACTTCAGAACAAGTTTTAATATGGTCCTGCAAAAAAGGGGGGGGGGGTGCAGTCCATGTTTAGTAATCCTTGCAACACATATCTACAATATGTACATGTATATGTGCACACGTGCATTTTTTTAATACTGTGGTGTATGCATGCTTTGCCTTCTTTCTTCATTTGTCTATCGGCCTATGAATTCATGTGTATATGCATCCATACTCAAATCATTCATCTTGCCAGACATGCACGTACTTGTTGATTTCAACATATATGACCTATGGACTGGTGTTAAGATTTTGTTAGAGTGATAGGAGTGTTGCAAAATTCCTTAGAAGTGTATTTGCCGTGACACTATGGGGACACAGAAATGCAGTATCAGATTATGTAGCCTAAGTATTAATTATGTCAGATGGATTAGTTAGAGCCTCACAGGAAAATCCCAGTATCATATTAGCATCTAGTCTAGGAGAACAAGTATTATTATTATTAGCAGCTGTATCATACTGTGAGACGCAAAGTCAATAACTGGCACAGATGTGTTTTGGAAAGAGACACTATTCTGAATGAATAAAACACAAATTGTACTCTATCAATGATTGTAACTAGAATTGAAGCATGTGTAATGCTTTTGATAGGGAAACACAAGATGTAAAATACAGTCAGTCAGTTTAATAGGCACCGTGTAATCCACCAGGACTGGTGGTTAGCATAACGGTGATGAACAAAATTGGGGTCAACAGAGTGCACTCAACATATGCTATGCAGGATAAAAAGGGAGTGTGGGGATAGAAATGATCAGCTGTCAAAAGGGGAAAGAAGCATTCACTCATTCCCCAGTTAGATGCTTAATTCATTTAGGTTAGAAGGGCAGCACAGCCCCACCATAGCACTTAACATGTGCAAGGCAGAGATGCTGAACCTAAATAGGGCACTGCTGGGTTACATGTGCATGTACACATACAAACATAGACACCTGTCAGCAGTGAGAAGAAATGCCATTTCACATACATCTTATCTTTAGGATGATGGAGGAAACCAGCAGAGAACGAATGCACGAAGACTCCATGTTTTCTTTGTATATAGGTTTTATGTTTGTAGGTCTGTATATGGTATGTTACTGTTTTATTCTCTGTTATATCATTTTCTTGTCTTCATTTGGTTTTGATATAACCCTAATAAAAAGGAATTGAAAAAAAAAAAAAAAACACTTTGCTGCATTATCCAGAGTGCAAACTGGTATAAAGAGTGTAATTCCAGAGAATATCAGGGTATAGATTGTTGTAGGAATGAACTAGTCTTACAGAAAGAGAGAATAACTTAATACAGAAAAATTCAGACAGTGTCATACTCCATAAGCAGTTAAACAAAGTCCACCTTACTTGAGTATTTATAATTAAGTACTTAATTGGACTGCCTTAATAAGAATATAGACTTTGCTGAACTTAAATCTTTACACATAAAACTTTAGAGAACATATTTTTGTTTCTGAAAAAAAAAAGATTCAGTGACTCAAGTAAAACATATTTGCATTTCTGGAAAATATTGTAGCTCAAGCCTCATGCATTTTTTGTAAACTCTAAAAATACTGCTTGCTTGGGACATGTCACTGCCTGCTTTTGACTATGCCTGAAGCAAGGCTGTATTTTAATGCTATCAGCCCCAGCTGGGTGTCTGAAAATGAAGGTAAAAAAATCACAGCTTCATAGTACATTAGGAAAATGGAAAGATTCTTTAACCTCGGGCAACTGCAAAGCAGTGGATGAAAGAGCTTAAGCGAGTGTAGATTGTTGTAGGTGGCAAGTTTCCTTTGAGAGTAATTACATTATGCACACCAGCTTCTACTGCTCCTTGCAGGATTCTTAAGCCTCCCATGCAAAGGTAAACTAATTAAAGTTGCTGTAGTAAGTAAAAGTAAACAAGCAGGGCATACATAATATAGCTGATTTAAAATATTTCATTTCAGTGCTATGCATCTTATTACGACAGGATCATAACCTGCATAATATCCAGAAATCTGTTTCTTTCACATGCTAAGAGTAACAGAATAAAATAATTAAATGAAAACAAACAAAAAAAATGTCTTGCTATATTGGTGACAGACCACAGCAACATAGTAAGAGGAAGAATGAGAAGGTATTTAAGAAAGAAAACATATGTGCGTGTGTGCGTGCACAAGTGTCTATGTATCAACAGTGAGAAAATGCATTGTATAACTAAACTTTCTCAGAATTTTAACAAAACAAATATTTTTTACCTTCATTTTCAGACACCCAGCTGCAGGGCCGGCCTTAGCTGAAATGGCGCCCTAGACGAAGTAATACTCCGGCACCCCCTTAAGCCCCGCCCACACCATACTCATGAAACACTCCTATAAACCACACCCACATGTAGGTCACTCCCCAAGAAAGCCACTCCAGTCATTTCCTTCAATTATTTAAATGCATAGGAAGAAAAGATACCTTGTAATATAGTTAAACTGCAAGTAAAGGTGGAATTTATTTAATAAACCTGCTCTATCTGTTGCTCCTTCACACATTTTACTGTAAAAGTCATGCTCTCAGAAAATAGAAGCCCATGTGCCTTCTTTCAAAGAGATGCTTAATGTAATCTACACAGTTTAATTTACTTTGGATAGGCGAGTCAGCCTTACAGCTCAGTGAAAGTAGAATAGCTACCTCTCTCCCCCCTGTGTACAGTAGCTTAAACTAGAATAGCACAAACAGATAGCCATTTCCTAAACGATACAGTCTCGCAATGAAAACACACCTAGCATGAACAATAAACTTCTGTCATTGAGACGGCATGAAACCCCACATTCTTAGAAAATGCATCTGGCCAGTGGAGGATTAGGTTTACTTTTGGGCAGCTTCTTAATTAGACTCCTTGCACACATTTTAGGGCAATGCATACATGAATTTGTTCTTTTATTCATCTTCCTGATTGTATTAAGTTATATTCCTTTTATAATACAGCACCACTTGTTAGAATGAGTTTTAAATTTGTAGTTTTAAACATTTTAATAAGCAATGAAACAAAATATAAACCAATGACAAAACTACCCATTTTAGAAAATTTGAACCATAAAAGGCAACCCCAGACTTCTGTCATTACAATTCACCAATATCACTAGATACAAAATCTCTACAGAAGTAAAATCATCGGAATTCCACAGTAAAAGAAATCTGTAACTAATAAAGATGATGCTACTGGCAAACAACTTTATACCTCGATGTTTCATCTACAAATTCAGTGCCTGTCGCCCTTATAGTAATCATCTATATTACATAGAAAATTTGGTAAACTGGTAATATTGCAATAGAAATGACTGAAACCAACCAGTTCATAGTTCTCATACAAGCCATCTCATACAAAGTAGGAAACACTCAGGAGTGTAGAGCCCCTATTTCTCCTTATAATACACCAAATAATCTGCAATCATGTGGGTACTGCAATATCAGCACTTCTGCAAAGTCAGTACTTCATCTATATGGTGTGGAAGTAGAAGCCACAGCCTTCTGCACCAAAAGTGATTATGCTACTAACACTGCTTTCAGATTCTACAACAGTGTGCCATTTGATAAAACAGTTGCACATTGAAAACAGACTTGGCACTAACAGCAATAGCCACTTGCTAAACAGTACAGCCTCACAATGAAAACAGGCTTAGCATGACCAGTAAACTTAATCCATCTGGAAAGTGGAGAATTAAGTTTACCTTTGGGCTATTTTCAAACTACAGGCTCCTTGAACACATTTTTATGGCCATGAATAACCGTATGTGTTCTTTGATTCACCTTCCTGATTGTAATAAATTAGATTCCTTGCACAATACAGCACCAGTTGTTAGCAAGTTTTAAATTTGTAATTTTTAACATTTTTCCAACAAGCAATGAAACAAAATGCATGACCCAATAATGCCAAAATTTCCCATTTCAGAACATTGTAACCATAAAAGGCCACTCAAACTAATCCACCAGTGTCAATCATAAGCACAATCTCTGCAGAAGTAAAATTCATCCGAATAATTCTACATTAAAGAGATTTGTAAATAATGAAGAGGTTGTTCCTGGCAAACAACTTTACATTTCAGTGCTTCATCTACAAATTCAGTTCCTGCTGCCCTTGACAAAGTAATTGCTTACTTTACATTAAAAAAACTGGTAATAGGGAATGACTGAGAAACTGACAACTAGGCATCTTATAGAAAAGAGGACACTCAGTAATGCAGACCCCTATCCCCCCTTAAAATGCACCAAATAACCAGCAACTAAGGCATTACATACCATACCTCCATACCTCTTAGTACAAGAAAGCTAAACAAAGCCTAAAATATTGGGGGGGGGGGCAAAGGCCACAAAAAGAG
>NC_056739.1:1011971258-1011978758 GCF_019279795.1 Protopterus annectens | reverse complement strand
TATGTTGTATCCTACAAAATGGCTAAAAGGTTACCTGTGTCTGACTCATTACTGATGGATTTACTGCACATCAGCAAGTCAGATAGCATCAAAAATACTCAGTCTAGGGATTTAAACCTCTTATGAAACATCAACAGAATGGTTTGGAGGGGTGTGTGTAGATTTCCCAAAGGTTACTCCTGCTGTAGGACAGACTTCCCATCCATATAAGTTCCCGTCCATTTTCAAGTACAGCTTAGATCTAGGTATAGGAAACATAAAGTGTCCTTAGTTTGGCAGAAGGCATTCGGTTAGCTGTGACTCAATCAAATAACCCTTATGTACACATCTGGCTGAAGTCACACATTTCTCTGAGCTTACTTCTTGTTACAGTAATTTTAAATGGCCCTGTGTTACTCAACTGTATCAACTGTATCACTGTATTTTTATCCAGCTTTGGGTGCAAGGGGTTGGGGGAGGGGTGCTTACATGAAGTTTCAATGGTCTTAGTCAAATTCTGTCTCAAATTGCAGTTGTACTCACAACAGCTCTCACTTAGTCATTCATTAGTTTCACCTGTGCTTTTTTTCCTCAGGGAAAACCAGCCGTTCAAGAATTTTATGACATCAATTGTTACTACCTTGCAGGAAAGGATATGAGCCATGCAAATTTAAAACACTAGTAAACAGAGTTTTCTGTTCATTTCATTTCTTCATTACTTTTGTGTGAATTTCTGAATGCTAGCTAAGTGTTCTGTGATATGCACGGCTCCCCCTTGCTTTGTAGAAAGCATCAGAATGATGCATGTTTTGAACAGTAGTAGAAGCAGTCTTCATTTTCTATGTTTTGGTTTTTGATCTCTCGGTTCTAACCAAGTGTTATGGTTTTCCTGACCTGCTGTAGAAAAAAAAGTGTGATGCAAGCAATATATTTATTTTAAAGGAAAACTCCCAACATAGAACTAAAACTAATTATTTTTCACTCTGCCTCTGCTTTCTGAGCTATTTTAACACCTCAAAATCACTCTGACTGCTTCTTATAGAATTCAATGTGTTCTGCAAAATGGATGCCAATGGGGCTTGATTTATCAATGTGATCTTATTTTTTTTCAAGCCTTTCTCTTTCCCATAATCCATTTCAAGTCTGCTTTATATGAGTCATGCTAGACATAAGGAAGTAGTGGTGTATTCCCATGCCATTGACATAATATGGGATTAATTTCAGCCACTGTCATCTTGTATACTGTGTGTAACAGGACTGCTTCTGTTATGTCTTGAATGCCCCTCATTTGTGTGTGTCTCAGGGCTTGTCTCCGCTGCAAACAAAATAGTTCCTAAACTGTAGGCCTTTGTTCAAAGTATCTTTTTGTAGTCCAAGATGAACTGACAGCTCCTCCTCCCTACACTTTGGTTAGTGTTCTACTTTACAAGAAAAATATTTTCTGATTTTTCTGTAAATGTCACAGACATCTTTGATACTGCATTCAAGTCAGCTTAAATGTAAAGTGATATAAACAACAAATAAAGTTTAAAGCTTAGGACTTTAATACTGTGATGCTGCTTATGTAAATTTGTCAACAAAAGAGATGACAACTGCCTTTGAACCATTGACTGATATAACTGGTCTGTTAAGAAGCAGCTGTGAATCAGTGTAAGTTCTCTTTCTCTCTGCAATAAAGACAATGGAAACAATTTCACACCTCTCAGTCTTATTTGCAGCATCCTGAGCTCCTGACATCAGCAGGACTAATTTACCTGCAGTACCCAACGACAAAATTCTCTGTGTCTCTGGTATGTCATACCACAGGTGTAGACAAATTCCTCTGCAACTTATGTGAGAATTTAAGCTTAAAAAAGTGGGTGGTCTTTCTCCTCCTTTGATTCTAAAGTCAGGAAATGAAAGTTTTATAAAGTACAAGTAGATGTCAGGTACTTACACAGTACTGGAATCATATTGTAGGGAGAACAACAGCCTAAAAGCTGAGCTATACTGCAGGAAAAGGTGGAGTTTTCCTTTAAACAATGAAGTCCAAAACTTACTGTCACAATGGGGGCAGTACAGTACGGCAACCTGTGATAGTTATACATATTAATTCTGAGCTTGCTTTACTATGGAGTTACGGGAATACATCAAGAGACTGATAAGATTTAGTATGAATTCAGTGAACTGTACTCTTTTGACTATACTACTCACAGTACACTATGCAGAATAAATAAAGGAAATAAAGATCTGCCCAACTAAGATAAGCTTTTTTGACAAGTTCATAAAAGCTAAACACTCAAGAGCCTTGCCTAACCACGCCCACCAAAAACACACACAAAAATATAATAACCTTATTGTTTCCCAGTAACAGGAACTAAATATTGGTAATTGTGTTTACCTGAGGGAATGAAAACAGGCTGCATAAAATAAATTGAAACCAAGAGTAGGGTTGATGATGATGTGGGAAGTGGGTGCTCAGAAGTGGAGGTATCTTTCGGTCAGAATTTTAATCTCTGGGATTGTTTCTTTAAGGTATCAGATTTCTGTGTCTCTGTGTTTTGACACTCATTCAACGGTAAGTCTTGACTTTAAGTTGCGTAACATTGAAAGGCTACAAGATGTCTGATTTCACAAAACGTGCAGACATAACATTTTCTTGTTGCATATGTACTGTGGGATGAAAAGGATCAGAGGTGGACTAATTTACCTACTAGCTTAATAAATGAATAGAAATATATCTGGCACAGCAATTGCAAAAGGGAGAGAAAAAGATGCTTTATTTTACAGTCTTCCAGATGTACCTTTCTAGAAATATTAAGAAACTGGAAGTATTCCAGAGGTTCCTAACCAAGAAGATTGCTGACCTAAAGTCCCTAAGCTACCAAGAGAGAGTTGAAGTGCTATCCCTTTACTCGTTTTCTTATTGGTTGATCTATGTTTTCTGCCATCTACCACCTTCCCTGCTAATATTATCTCAAACATGCCTCCACCTACCAAGTCTTTTGTCTTTTATAACATGTATATTTCTGTCATTGGGAATGGAGAAAAGTTCCTACATGCACTTGAGCCTGTATTTAGTTAGTTTCTGATGACACTGAATGACTTCTGTTCAATGCTTAGCGGTAGAGATTTATTCACAGTCACATAGCTGAATCACCACGCTCTTTTTCTTTTTGGTACTTACGTATTATCACAACCACATTTTGAACAGGAGCAATGGGTATTTTCCAAGCCGTATAGCTGTTTCTCCTGTTTGAAATCGCATTGTGAAAAGATGTAAGCCCCACTTTCTTTTTTTACTTAACAAAAAGTATTGCTTTGTTGTGCGTGAGACTCACTCAATGAGTATTATCGCAACCACATTTCGAACAGGAGAAACGGGTCTTTTCCAAGCCGTATATCTGTTTCTCCTGTTCGCAATCTGATTGCGATAAGACATAAATACCATTACATATTAGATTCCTTTCAATGTATAATTATTTCAGTTAGATAGTAAAAATATATTATTTATGATATTTGTGATATTCTGCTATCCAGTAAATGAATAAAACTGTAGCTAATAATATAGGTATGCTTTGCAAATAGATGGGGGGATGAGGAATATAAATGGACTGTTGAATACAAGGTGACTGATTAGTAAGGCACCTTTGTTACATAAAGATTACTTTTAAAACATCTGGCAGCTTTGATTATAAGTATACTAATTTCATACACATGGTTGCAAACCCCAACTTAGGTAAACTATGTGATGGTAACAGGATGGCTATCTATGGTACAGTACCAGATCTTTATTTGACGGTTTGTGAATGTCAGCACTTTAATGTACGGGAAGCTGTTGTAGAACACAGACACACAGGGAAAACTGTTGTAGGACACAAACACACACATGTTTTCGGGTACTTCTCTTCCTGCCTCATACACAATGTGACAGAGTAATAATTAATAGTCTGGACATCCCTTTTAAGATTAACATAAATATTTTTGTCAAAACATAAGGAATTATCACAGGTTGCAAATGTGGCTGCAATAATACAAAGTACCTTCTTTTTTACCTATTGTTATTAACACAAAACACACCATTTAATATTCCAGTTTAAAATTATAGTATTTTCAACAATCCTGAATATGTACACCTCATAATGGCTAACATTAAATTTGTGTCAGTCATTCAAAAAAAAAAAAACTTAATTGTGTGTGCATAGTGGATGGTATAATATAAATAATATGCTGAGAGAACAGCTGCAAAGTGTCATGCAAAATTAATGGACAAATATATGCATTCAATCCTTCATTCACCAGTTTCCTACTTTAATCTGTTCAAGAGCTGGAGATTATCTAAGCACCTACTGGGCATATAAATGACTGGCATCATGCTCAGTATTAGTTTTTCTATCATAGGACACACACGCATTCTTAATACCAGGCATACACACAGAAGGGCAAATTGTAGGATCTCCGGTTTGCCTACAGAATGCCTTCGGAATGTGAAATAATTTCAAAGATCATAGTTTGAATGTTGGCAACCATTTGAAAGTTTTTATAAGGCTGCAATGTGATGTGTGTGTTTTTTTCTTTCCAAGGGAGTAGAATAAAACAGTAGATTTTGTTCTTTGTTTATAATCTGTGTATATTAGCAGCTGAGTTTAGTGACAGTAGCAGTCACACATATTCCAGTTTTGGTATGAGAACATCTCTAACTAAAGCTGGTCAGACCATTGGGTCAGTTGGTGATACATATGACAGCTTAGTTTAGCACTATCTGAGTTAAGTTTTGGCAATGATTACTTCTGTAGAATCAAATGAGATCCTCATGTATCTTTGTTTGGTAAAATTTGACATAATACTATTAGAGTGTTGCAGCTGCAAAGCCTTAAGAATTGTCTTTACTGTTTGCTGTAGGTCAGGACTGTTTTTTTATGTAGTCAATAAGTAAGATGTCATCTATATTTATTATTAAAATCAACTGAGTAAGGTCAATTGTGATGATATTAATAAAAAGGGAGAAGAGTTGAGGGCCCAGCACTGACCATCGTGGTACCCCAATACTGAGTAACCTGGTCGTATCAGTGATTAATTTCTGAGGTAGCTTTTAAATCATTGGACTGTATTTGGCCAAAATTGCATTCTGTAAGTTTATGTATTAAAATTTAGTTTCAAAAGTTCTTGTAAGGGCTGTTAAGAGACACCCTGTTATAAGTCCATTTCCCATATATGTATATATAGAATCCTTGCAAAGTAAAGTGTCATTATTGTGTTGAAATCATTTCTGAAGCAATGTTGTTGGGCATGTAATAGTTCAATGCTACTGATGTGGTTTAACAATGGCTTGTAAAGTACGTTTGCCAAATATTTAGGGTCATAGGTTTGAGATGGGTGTATAGTCTTTGGCTTCCTTAGGATTGTTAATATTTCATAGAAGGATGACAATGCCATATTTGAATAGAAGGAAGAAAGTGTTTGTGGTCATATATTGGTTGTATATGTGTGTAAGAAGTTTTGCTTTTAAAGGTGAGGCCATCTTAACAAAAACAGGATGGAGGACACCAAACTTAGAGCAGAAATAAGGGTCTGTTTTAGAAAGTATTTTTTTGTTTTGCATAATTGAGTTCTCTCTAAAGTGGAAGGCAGCACTACATTCAACTAGAAGTAGCTTTCTTATTAATAGTTGTGAGGTTATACATTTTATTTATTTATTTATTTATTTATTTATTTATTGACATTTGTTTACCGGGAAAGTCCACTGGGCTAGAATGAGCCCATTTTCAGTGGAGACCCAAGCAGAAAAGCTTCAAAGTCACAATAACATTTAAATACAATGTTTCAAAAGTATCAGATATTTAAATATGTAAAAATCCAAAGTTTCATAAGAGCAAATCAAAATGAACAAGATCCACAAGTTTCAAAATAGTCATAAGCTTCTGATTCTATTTCACTTCCAGGTGATTTGAAAAATAAGATACAGATAAGTACAAAAGAAATACAAAGTTTCACAGGAAATCCAATATACAGTAGTTTCAAAATGAGCTGCAGTTAGTTACAGAAGGTGTCAAATAAGGAAATTGGCAAGTCAATAGATTGCTATACATTTACAAGATCGTTCCCAGTGATGATAGAAAGGAAGAACGATAGTTAGAGAGACGAGACAGCATAGGAGCAAGATTAGATCTGAAGGATAAGAAAATCAAGTGATAGCATCATGTGGGGTAGAAGGGGCATTTGAGCTATTGCATACATACATTGGTGAGAATGATTATTGTCATATTGAGATATTATTGTCTTGGTACCAGCATGGATTTTTAATATGCTGATTAGTCACATGTTGTTAACAAATTGTGCTATAATGTCAGTCTGTTCTGATAAAATGATCTGTGAAACTTTTTTTTTTCACTCTACACTGAGCTGCACAGCTAATCTACTGACCACCTATGTAATCCTTCCTGTGCAGGAGAAGTAATCTTTCTGAGCTAACATTGCGACAGATATCGCCTGATAGTTGTATTTTTTTTTTTGGGGGGGGGTGGACAGTATTTACAGTTTGCTCTTGTGAGAGACAGGGAACTACCAGTGCTTCAAATATTCTTTGTTAAGTTTTTAACACACTCATAGCTTCTACTGGTTAGTTGTTTTTTCCTGCTTTACTTTCATCTCTATTGTGAGGCCATGGTGGTGCAGTGGTTAGCGTTGTCACCTCACAGCAAGAGATTATCCCGTTCGATTCTCAGCTGAAGTGCCTTCTGTGTGGAGTCTGCATGTCCTCTCCGCAGTTGAGTGACGTTTAAAGACATGCAGGTAGGTGCGTGCGTGAATGGGTGTGCCTTCTTTGAAGGTTGGGCACTGGGCTGGTAACTCGGCACCATAAAAATCTACTGCCAATCATTAGCGGACTGGAGTACCACTGTGGTGACCCTTAACCGAGAAAAGCTGAAAGGCATTACTTTTTTATTTTCATCTCTATTGCATGACTCTAAACTTGTTTGTGAAGAACTGAAACAAATTTTTCCCTGTTTATTTTCATTGTTTGACCACCTTTCTTATTCTTCCAACTCGAAGAACATGGACTTTTTAAGCCTTTTAAGCTATTATTGAGGCTTGTACTGCCACTGTAGAAGAAGATGAAATTACAGTACTGAGCATGTTTACTTGCTATTAGTTTTTTCTTGCAATCCCAGTTTGTTAGGAATTGTTGACTGTTCTTTGTGCATTTTATTTTCTGCTGAGTTGTACAGCTTTGTCCTCATACTGCAACAGCACCTGAGCAACTTGGGTACTGATTTTGACAACCTCAGCATCAATTACTTCTACCTAAATGCATTCATTACAACCAAAATGTGTCAGTCAGTATTGCTGCAATAAATAAATAAATAAATAATGAAAGTCTTGGTATGTGCACAATTTGAATTTAATCTAAAGGCAGTAATACATGTAGTGTACATTTAAGGTTAATTTTTAAATATTCACTGTAGTATGCTTATATATGCACTCAGTATAAAATAAAAGCTTTTACTACAGAGATGGATGCTTTATATTGAGGTCATATCT
>NC_056739.1:1011956258-1011966258 GCF_019279795.1 Protopterus annectens | reverse complement strand
GCCTCCTGCACCAGTCAAACCTGATAGGTATTACAGAGTACCCAGCTCTCACCAATTTCTCTTCAAAAGCCATAATGCTGACCCTGAAACCATTTCACAAGGCCCCAAGGGATTGAAGGCCTCTACTGCCAAAAATCCACTTCCTGCAGAAAGGGAATCAAGATCTTTGGAAAGGTGGGGGAAAGGTTTATACCTTGGCCACCCTAGCCATGAGGGCTTTAAATTGTCAGTTTCATATGCTTAAATATCAACAGTTCCTGTTATCACAATTGAGGAACAAAATGTCTCAACCTGAACAACAAGATTTAAAGGAGTTACAGGATATGATGCATAGTGCAGAACAAGTGGGCAAACACACCCTACAATGTGGTTATGATGCCCTAGAGGCCTCAAGTAGAGCGGCAGCTACAGGATCAGTCATTCGCAGACATGCCTGGCTTAGGGAACAAAATTTACCTGATCATGTGAAAGCTAAACTTCTAGATGCTCCTTTACAAAAGGATGTGCTGTTTGGTACTAATGCTGAGGAGATACTACGGAAAATGGAAGAAAAGCCAAATCTATGCAAACTGTCAAAGCTTTCTTACAGGTCCAACCACCACGTTTTAGCAGAAATTGGCCTTCAAAAACTGGTCCTTTCCAGCCACTGACAAGCCCCAAAGAGGTAGATACAGACGCACAAGGGGCAGAGGGCAATCACAAGGATCATATAGAGGCCGACAATGGCAAACTCCAGCACCAAGAGGTGGCGAAGACAGTGCACAACAATACAGGAAGCAAACCCAATGACTCCTCATTTCCATGCCAAGCATGTCTCAGCTGGCAGCACCTTTGGGAGGAAAACTAGCACTATTTGCAAGCAATTGGCATATTGTCACAACAGACAAATGGATCCTGGACATTATAAACAGAGGCTACAAATTTCAATTTCACACTCTTCCAAAATGAGAGGCAAGCCAAAACTGGCACACAATCAAAGGGCAGAGGCACAACTGCAAATTTCAAAGCTCATAAGCATGCGAGCCATTCAAGAGGTTCCTACTCACCAACAAGGTCAAGGTTTTTATTCAAGACTTTTCCTGGTACCAAGGAAAGGAACCGACTGGAGACCCATTTTGGACTTATCCACCCTAAACACATTTCTAATCGTACAAAAATTCAAGATGCTGACATTACAGCAGCTTCTTCCCATGCTGGGCAAGGAGTTCTGGCTGGTAACATTGGACCTCAAGGAGGCATACCTGCATGTCCCAATCAGACAAAGCTGCAGAAGATACCTCAGATTTCTTGCAGGTTCAATCCACTATCAATTCTCTGCATTGCCCTTTGGCTTATCTACTGCACCCAGAGTATTCACAAAGTGCCTGGCATCAGTGATTGCCTACTGCAGACTTCAAGGGATACAAATTTACCCTTATCTGGACGACTGCCTGATCCAAGCCGACAGCAAGAACATACTTCTGGAACATCTGGCATATGTGACACGGTTACTGCTTTCTCTGGGATATACAATCAACAAAGAGAAATCAAGGCTAACACCATCCCAGAAAATAACTTTCCTGGGTGCCAACTTGGACACAAACACCCAGATGGCTTACCTTACACCAGAAAAACAAGGGCAACTATCTCAGTACTTCAAAATACTAGCAAAAAGTACCAGGCTTACTGCAAGGAAAATACTGCAGGCTCTGGGATTCATGGCATCTTGCATTCTATTAACCCCATTTGCAAAGCTGCATATGAGGAAACTTCAATGGTACCTAAAAAACCTATGGTCTCAACACAGTCACAGTTTGGAAACAATAATACCAATAATTCCATGTTTGCAAAAGGAATTTCTATGGTGGGCCCAAGCATGTCAAGCAAACAAAGGCCTCCCATTCTGCAAGCCTCAAGCAAAACAAGTCATAACCACAGACGCCTCAGATTACGCCTGGGGGGCGCACATGACGAACAGGTGCATTCAGGGCAAATGGTCCCTAAAAGAAAAGCACCTTCACATCAATCAAAAAGAAATGCTAGCAGTAATAAATGCAATTACAGCTTTCAAGGACTTCCTGCATCCAGGACAATTACTGATAAGAACAGACAACACCACGGTAATGTGGTACATAAACAAACAAGGAGGAACACATTCATACCCCTTGTGCAGACTAGCCATGACTCTTTGGAACTTGGCTCTGGAAAGACAAATCGAACTTCAAGCACAGTACTTGCCAGGATTGGAAAACACACTGGCAGACAATCTAAGCAGACAAATGACAGATCCACACGAATGGAAGTTACAACCTCAGGTGTTTGCAGAAATAATCCAAGCATGGGGGAGGCCAGACATAGATCTTTTTGCCTCCCACAGGAATCATCAATTGGAAAAGTTTTGTTCAAAGACCTTTCACCCAAAGGCCTGGAGAGTGGACGCCCTTTCATTCAGTTGGACAGAATGGACAGTTTACGCATTCCCACCTCTGCCTCTTCTGCCCAAGGTGCTTTTGAAAGCAAGGACAGACAAACCGAAGATGATACTGATTGCTCCAGATTGGACGAGGCAACACTGGTACCCACTCCTGAGGAGCCTAACACATACTCCTCCCTGGTCCCTGCCTCTAATGCCTCTTCTGCTGACTCAGCACAGCTGCAAAACTCTTCACAGTCAGCTGAAAACACTCAATCTCACTGCATGGAAAATTCCTTAACACCACAACAGAACCTACTCTCCAAGGAGGTACAGGTTGTCATTTTGGAGGCCAGAAGGCCAGCTACTAGAAAAGCTTACTCCGCAAAATGGAAGCGGTTTTGCTCTTGGAATGAGAAAAAAGGCCAGGACCATAGAAAACTGAACTTGCCTCAGGTATTACAGTACCTAGCGGAGCTATTGAACAGTGGACTTTCTTTTTCTTCCATAGAAATCCATGCCTCAGCCATCTCTGCAGAATTCAACACGGATCCTCCTTTATTTTCTCACCCACTCTTACGACAGTTCCTCAGAGGGGCTAAGAATATAAGACCACCAAGGAAACAACCAATACCAGCCTGGGATCTTAATTACATACTTGAAAAATTAACATTGCCTCCTTTTGAACCAGCTGCCTCAACAGATTTGCAATATTTGCCCTGGAAGACAGCCTTCCTTCTGGCCATCACTTCAGCTCGTAGGGTTTCTGAACTTCAGGCCCTCATGGCGGTGCAGCCCTTTCTCATTTTCCATCAGGACAGGGTTTCCCTTCGTACCAACCCATCATTTATGCCTAAAGTGGTATCCAGGGTAGCTTTAAATCAAGCCATACAGCTACCCACCTTTTACCCCAATCCTCAAAACAAAGGGGAAAGGCTGCTACACTCCTTAGACATCCATAGGCAGCTTCATTATTATTTGGACAGAACAAAGTCCTTCAGGAAATCAGAACAACTCTTTGTGTCCTATGCTGTAGGGGCTCAAGGGAAGCCAGTTACAAAACAGACTATTTCAAAGTGGATAGGCCACTGCATACAGTTTTGTTACTCCTATCATGGGAAATCTGTCCCTGCATGTATCAGATCACACTCCACCAGGGCCACAGCTACCTCTACAGCCTTCCTCAGAGGAGTTCCTACCAAAGATATTTTGGAGGCAGCCACTTGGAGTTCTGTGCATACCTTCACAAAACACAACCATCTGCCTTTATATTCCAGAACAAGAGCAGGCTTCGCCACTGCTGTTTTGCAGGGCATTCTGGCTCAACCCAGTTCCTCCTAGTACCTACCACCCAGTGCATAGCTTTGGGATTCTACCCATCTGTGATTACTGCAGCTGTATGCACGATGAACATAGTACAGTTTTGTACCTACCATAAATGTAGATGTTCGAGTGCTAATACAGCTGCAGTACAGGTTTCCCTCCCTCCTTCCCCACTTGGTAAGGGCATGAGGCCTAGCAACCTCTTCATACTACCTGACTGGGTTATCCGGCTATGTTTTATTTGCTTGCTACCACTGATTTTGGATTATATTGCATTGCTTGTATATGTATATAAGCATTATTTAGGTATTGCCTTCCTTCTGGGGGCACCTGACATCTGGGGCAAGAAAGACTGAAGAACATGGCGTCAGCTGTGTCTTATATACTCTGGCCTCACTGACGTCAGAAGAGAAAGTGACGACAACCGACGCCGGACCAAGACTTTGGAATTCGGCCGACCGAGGGACCGCCTGACAGCAGAGAACCCATCTGTGATTACTGCAGCTGTATTAGCACTCGAACATCTACGTTTATGGTAGGTACAAAACTGTACTTTTTCTGGTATTATGGCACCATGAAAATTATTGTATTAGAAAAATGTGAGTGTAATATTATTAAAAGGCAAAATCTTTTGCAACATTTACTTTACTTGATATACGTTTTTCAGAACATATTATAACATTTGTCAACAGCAGTACATTATTGTTTGTTTAGTATGTTTCCTATACATTGAAGTAATTCTACAAATAGATGATGGGTACATACGGGATGTGTTGTTGTTGTGTCTTTCGGCTTTTCCCGGTTAGGGGTCGCCACAGCAGAACTCCAGTCCGCTAATGATTGGCAGTAGATTTTTATGTGCCAAGTTGCCAGTCCTGACGCACAACCTTCAACGAAGGTACGCCCATTCACGCATGTCTCCAAACAGAAGACGCTCTAGCTGAGAACTGAACGGGGCAACGTCTTACTGTCAGGCGATAAAGTGCCATTTTCTAATCATCAGAGGTTTTGGCATCTTTCACTATTTTTGTTTAAATTTAATTACCACAAATAGCAATAACTGTGAGGAAATTGAAGAGACAATATAATGTATGATCTTTTTTAGTTTCCTGCCAATCCTTTTAGTAGGCTCACAGCTTGCTGCACCTTGTTACTGTAAGATTTTTACCTATGAAACTCAAAGTATTAAGGAAATCATTATTTCACTATAATATCTTTTCTCAGTTTTCAGCATTAAAAGTATTTTCTACATATGATATAATTTGTTTTGCATGCATAGCACTACTGATGCAGTAATGCATATGTTTTCTATTAACATGTATGTTTACACTATAATAAGTAGGCACATATAGACTGCAGGCATCAAAAACAATCAGAAATGCACAGTAACTTATAGAGAGCTATTCTACTTCTAAAAACAAGTGCGATAATGTGAACATATAAACTTGAAAGAAGTATACATCATCATGAATCTGGTGGTACTATAAGAGATGGTTCTAATAATGACCCTTTTCAGTTGCACCAATGGTTAAATCAGGTGCAGCAAAATGGCATGGTTAGGAATACTAGCGCTCCAAGTTTTTCTACCATGCTGGATGAATTTCATGATCTGGTATGGAGGTATCGAAAACTTGTTCATGAAAATGTTTATTTTAATGAGTGTATAAAAAGGCAACAGGTGCCTAAGGGTCTCAGATATTGGAAATATCCTACAGGCTTGAAGGAGCACAGTGCTTTGCATAAGGACTTAGTGCAATCATTCGATCGACAGGGGTGTGAGTTTCTCCAGGTACTTATAAAACATAATGTAATATTGATGGATGAGTAAAACATCAAAATAGAAGAACTAGACAACAAAATTAAACAGCAAACAGCATTTACTGCATGCGAAAATCAGTATTTTGAGATTTTTACGCAGATTGATAAGTACAGTACAGTGGTGGTGGAAAGAAAAACCCGTAAATTGGAAAGGGACAAGATGGATTATTCCAAAGGTCGAGCCTATACGAAACCATTGCGAGGACAGGAACGTGATGATCAAACAGAGGCGGTTTTTCCGCCTGTGAATAACAATGGCGTGCAAGTGCAAAACCATCAGGATAATAATATACAGCAATTCCCTTTAGAGAACAACAATCTCCGTCGCTCAGAGCGACTTCGGAACAAGGAGGGTTACAAATTGAGAAGCAACAATGTGAAAGTATGGAGGAGGCAGAGGATGGACTCTCGGAGCAATTACAACTAAATGCTGTAAGTTTCAATAACTTTTTGTATGATGACAATGCTTATCAGCTCATTAGCAGTACCACTGGTGATTATCACATCTATAATTATAGTCAAGCTACTTTAACTATTGAGCATGCTGATATTTTTAGTAAGGGCCTTACTTATGTACCAGCAAAAAGGGCTAAAATTACTGATTTATTAACTGAGCTAAAGTTGTTCACAAGGAAATTTAATTTAACGGTTTTGCATCAAGAAGTGCCTAGCATAGAAATTAATTCCATGTATGTTCCCAGTGTAAAAAATCCACCATTACATCCCAGAATAAAATTGTTTGAAGAAACATATGAGCTTGACTTTAGGCACTTGCTGCAGTACAAAAATCGACAATGTAATTATCTTAAAATTTTTCAAAAGCTCAACAAGACATTTTAAGTGAACTAAAAGCTACCAATGATGTACGTATTATGCAACCTGATAAAGGGGGTGGACTTGTGATTATGAATGTATATGATTATAACCAACAATTATTGAATATGTTGTATGATGAAGCATATTCTGAAGCATCTATTAATGAGATTAACATTTCATACTCTAGGATTGATTATACACTTGAGGATATGCTATGGCAGGGGCAGATCACAAATGAAGCATTTTATTATATGCAGGTAAAAAATCCCAGGATTCCTGTAATGTTTGGAGCACCCAAGCTGCATAAGGATCTGCAGCATCCACCTATGCATCCTATAGTGGATGGTACTGGCTCCAAAACTTATTACATAGCAAAATATATCGATATGAAGTTAAAGGATAAAATAAAAGGTTTACAATATATTTGTCATGACTCCTGGGATTTTC
Organism: Protopterus annectens; assembly: GCF_019279795.1. Classification (NCBI taxonomy): domain Eukaryota; kingdom Metazoa; phylum Chordata; order Ceratodontiformes; family Protopteridae; genus Protopterus; species Protopterus annectens. The sequence goes on along the minus strand of NC_056739.1, from coordinate 1,011,959,462 downwards.
TTACTAAGGTAAATAGTTTACCTATTGATAAGATGGATGAAATGGTATTTATCACAGTGGATGTAAAAGATTTATTTACCTGTATACTGCAACAGTTGGGCATCACTTGGTTCACTGATTTCTTTTTTGATATCATACGTACACCTCAGGATGAACTTAATGCACTGGTTGATCTTTTGGAACTTGTCCTATCTAATAATTATATTTATCATGATGGACATTATTTTAAGCAAATTAAGGGGGTGGCGATGGGCTCTCCCATAGGTACGTTACATGCAAATGTCATCATGGCGGTGTGGGAGTATAGATTTTTGTTCCCATCCAAATTTATGCAACATATACGGTTATATAGTCGGTTTTTGGATGATTTATTTTTCCTTTGGAATGGACCCATAGAGTTAATTGATGTATTTATTAGATATATAAATTCCACTACTGATTTTTTGATTTTCACACATGAGTTGGATAGTAATAGTATAGCATATCTGGATGTCCTCTTGCAAAAGGATTGGGTGCATAATAAGTTAAAAGCCAACATACATCGTAAGAAAACATATTCTAATAAATTTTTGCACTTTCATAGTCATCACCCTCAGCATGTAAAAAAAGCTGTTTTGAAGGGACAGTTAGTGTGGGCAGCACGAATGGTCTCTGACTATGATGAGTTTATGAATGAATGTCAGTATATAGTCAGCATGTTTAAAAATAGGGAATATCCTGAGCAATTTGTTCAAACTATATTACATGAAGTGGTCATTAAGAGGAAAAGTGATTTTTTATAGACCATTATTGGAAGGATCTGAATTTATCATTTCACAATCTACAGAGCAAGGCACTATTGATCACTATTTAGGAATAATGGGGAATAATAATAATTTTGGTGATGACCCACATCATAATATGGGTACATTTAATAAGGCTAATACAGCTTTCATTACTACTTATACGCAGGATTCGGAGTGTATAAAGGAATTAATTATAAAAAAATGTTTTTTTATTAAAGGTGATGTGCTATTGGCAAATTTATTAGGGGTACAGCCTTCTATTATATATAAAAGGGACAGGAATTTAAAGGACTGGTGTAATGCTTGTTCAAATTTACAAAGAAATCCAACAGGTTCTATGAGAAAATATAATATGTATAAGTATTGCTTGCACATTATGGAAACCGAGCAGGTATGCATTAATAACATTTGTATACAAGTAAAAGGAAGATATAATTGTAACACCTCTGGGGTAGTGTACGCAGCATTATGCACACAATGTTCAGCTTATTACATTGGTAAAACTGAACGGAAATTAAAGCAGCGAATTTACGAGCATGTCTATGATATTAGCAGGCATTCAGAAAACAATGCATTATATAGGCATATAGAGCAATATTCAACTCACAATTTCAAGTTTTTAGTATTGGAACAAGTTATTCCTTCACCTAGAATAGGTCCTTGGAAAACTATATTAGAATCTAAAGAATATTGGTGGCAAGTGTTTTTAAATGCCACAGTATTCCCAGGATTAAATGATTCTATTTCTATTACTAGCATTTTAAAATTAAGAGCTTTTAATAGGTAAAAACTGGTGCATTTTTTAATATGTCTTTTTAATATGTGTTATTGTATTATCATATATTATGTATTTCTGAATGCATTTTTATTCATTGTAGGTTTCATATACACATGTTTATATATTTATGTATATATATATAATAGTCATAAGGGTTATATTTATACATGTATTTAATTATGTTAGGTTAGGAACATTAAATAAATTCATTATATCAGTTCATATTGCATATTACTGCAGGTATATTTTATGTAATAGAATATTATGTATATATATATTGTATCAGCATTTGATTGAATAATGAACTGAATTATTGGATTATTGATTGCATTACTAGTAGTATAAATTGGCATAAGCAGCACTTTGAATTTGTCTGATGAAGGCTGGAGTAACGCAGCCGAAAGCGCTTACCAATTTTATTTGTTTTTGTCATAATAAACAGTGAAACCTTTGGTCAGTTGTCCGTTTCTTGCTATTGTGCTACTGGACTATTTTTAACATATAAACTTGTTCATAGAAGCAGCAATATCTATATCAAATTATATGATGCATACCACTGCTAATCATACATCATAAATATATCCTCCAAAACGAACAGTATAAAAATGAATCCAAAAGTTTGAAACCTCAAAATGTTGCAAACATAACCCCCAGACATAAACATACCAACTCCATGATCATGCCTCTTCAGAGAAGGGAGTAACTTCCCTAAAAAGTAGAACTGCTGGATGCACTGCTGGCACATAATACACCACTTCCAGAGATTCCCAGAATCACTCACCCCCTTCAAAATAATGCTATACACAGTAAAGTCAAGAGCTACGAAAAAGTAGATACCAAAATACACACCATGATCATACTGGAATTCACTCATTAAGAGCATTGAAAAGCCCTTTCCTTGTATAAGGTTTTGACCAAACCAGTTACACCCAATAATATATATCTAGTTGCATTTACAGTCCTGTTGTCCTCATATTAGCAAGTAATTTGCTTATATGAGGGCTGCAAAAGCATGGAGTTTGCTGTTTTAATTGTGTCACTGTTATAAGAATTCCTTATTGGTCTTTCACCTTTTCCGCCCTCTTAGTTTTCCATGCAAAATCATTAGAATTCAATTGAGACACAGATGAAGCTGGCTCACATGCTTGGAGGTAGTCCATTGTGTGTGTGTGCTTGTGTGTGGGGGCTAGATCTGTGACTGTGACTTACTGCCTCTCTGGTGTAAAACTATTCATAGAGGGTGGCCTTCCCTGTCTGTGTTTGATACTAGGGAGACTGTCTATCCAAAAAACCTGGAAAACAGGATCTTGTCCCATCAGTGGAAGCAGTGGTAAATGGAGGTAATTGTACAACAAGCTGGGTATAGTTTTAACTTGATGAATAGGGTGTGCCATACAAGTAATAGTGACCTGACTAGATTATAGAGCAGCTTTTCCATGTGAGTTTTGCATTATCCATTTCCTGAGGCAGGGCAATGATTTTTGACTGTAGCTTTCTGTTTGCTTATGATTCATATTCCCGGTTAATTGGTCATCTCCTTTAAATATATCCCGTGTGGAATAGCAAAATGCAAGTTCCTCCATTTTTGCCATCCAGTAATAAATTGGTAAATTTTCCTGCTGTGGTCCAAAGATTTCCTTA
>NC_056739.1:1011928758-1011951258 GCF_019279795.1 Protopterus annectens | reverse complement strand
GCACCTGGCACTGTGGACTAAAGAATATTGATTAAGCTCAAGCTAGTTTTTTTAGCTTGAAATCTATAAACAAAAAAAAAGGATGGGACAAAGTTTATACTCATACCACATATCCAGACTATAGAACTATAGAACTCTATCCCAGATTCAATCAGAACTATATCTAGCCTCCATTAATTTAAGCCCTTTCTCAAAGAATTTCTTACTGACTCATGGCTCTGGCTGTGTGCCTCTTCTGCATAATCTATATTAATAAATGCTTCGCATTCTTACTATCCTAACCTCTTATCATACTGTCTATATAGACCTTTCACCACCCGCCCTCTCCCAACTGTTATGGTGTACTTGTATCTCTTTTTTATTTCCTAGCATAGTAGACTATACTTCAAAAATGTTTGTATATAGTGATTTTCATATTTAATCATCATTTTTTTATTTCTTTTTTATTTGTACATTACTGATATCTCCACATACTTTATTGTATCGTATGTATGTCAATATCAAACTGTATGTATATATGCTTTTTTAATTACATTTGTACTAGTGTTTTACATGATGTTGTTTAACTCTCCGGAGATTTTCTTCCCAGGCCTCTGCTGAAAATGGGTATTTATTACTCACTTGGACTTTCCTAGTGAACAGACGTCAACAAATAATTAAATAAGGATCTCTGAACCCACTACAGCACTTCTGCTGCAGTATTCATCAGGTTTACCTCAAACTTCCTGGAGAATTTGTAAATGACTGTGTCTGGAATAAGTATTTCTTCAAGGCATCTTCTGTGTGACTTGATCTTTGCTCCATTGTTGTTCACTTTGTAAATAATAATAGCTGTGGAAGTCATCATTTTTATTGTTAGGCTGATAACACACAAAGATTTATCACTTCTTTCAGAAGACAAAATGTCTGTTGAACATGTTATGTAGGATCGAGTCTGTGCCATCCATAATTAGATGATGATGATGTGCTGACCTATGCAGAATTCTTCACTGGAGACGGAGTTATCAGTGCAGGCAACCATAAGGTTCAACACTTCCCTTCATCTCTCCTTTCTTGTTATCTGGGAGAATACACTGAACTTTGCACCCAGGCCATGTGTCTTTGTATTTTTCAGAATGACATGCTGTCACCGAAGGAGCAATTGAGAAGCATCATCAGGTGCTCCTTTATGGAAAATCTCATTGCCCAAGTACTTTGTCTCATCAGTGGGCTTTACAATGGTTCATCATGTACTGATGTCTTTTCATCTGTGTTTTTTACTGTCCTTTGCAATGGGCTACCAGACATTGGTGTTGACCCTTTCACTGGCTTTGGAATGCAGATATTGGACTGCTTGACTTCTTCCTGTCAGCATCACATTACACCAGCCCCAAGAAAGTTCTACTTACTGCTACCAGCGGCAACATTCATACACCTTTCCAGGTATGATCTGAATCCTGCCTGTTTAAAGCCACTGTTAACACACTACTAGAGGACTCAATAACTCTGCTTGCTTGATAAGGGTCTGATATTGTTTTTCCCAAGATGCAACTGCAGACCTCAGAAAGATGCTGATTTTTTATCAGGCTGCACTGATTTTGGAATTCACTACTTTCTTATTTTTGGGAAAGCAACTTAGTGGACAGCTTTAAAAGAGGAGCCAAACTTGTTCCTAAACATTTGCTAGGTTTTTTGTAAACTCTATTTATGAGTGATTACTGGGTTTCCTCATATATATATATATATATATATATATATATATATATATATATATATATATATATATATATGTATATATATATATGTATATATATATATATATATATATATATATATATATATATACACATACACACATGCACATACAAATACATATACATACACATATACGTATACATATACACATACATAGTGGGAATTTAAGGAATGCAGTCCCCTACATCAAATAAAACAATTTTTATGTCATTTTATTTTTAATTGTATGTGCTGACACTCCCCTGTTATCATAATTTTGTGAGGTGTCAGCTTTTCAGGGAGCTCTTTAAGAGACAATAAAAGACCCATCTTTTTCAGAATGTGTATTTTGGATATAATGCCCTCCTCATGTTTACCTATTACAGCTGAATTCCTGATGTAACTTTAAAGCATCTGTTTGTGTGCTGTCTGCATTCTATCTTGCTGTTTAGTTATTTTACCAAAGCTGCTTGAGATTAAGTGCATTGATATGAAGCCTGAAATAACTTGCAGATCTTTTTAATTGATGCATTTCATTCTTTTTATATACTCAGTTGTGGCTGAAAAGAATTAATTTGGATTAGTATGCATTCCCACTCAGCAAGCAATAAATTAATAATTTGAGGACCATGTGCACAGACTTCCTTTCCTGGAATTAGTTTTTTTTTTTCCTATGAGTAATGAAAATGCTTCCCTTATTCCCTCAAACAGAGGGAGTTTGGAGTAATAGTTATGATATTTGCCTTTCAAATACAAGATGCAGGGCTTGATTCTCACAAGGGTTATTTGGCTAGGCTTAAAATGGCCCAAAAGTGCAATTAGTCTAGTGCTAATCTATGAACTAGCATGTTTGAATTAAGTCCCTTGCAGCATCATGTGTTGTGTACATGTTCCCATTTCCATTTTTAGAATTTATAAAATGACATGTGAAAGTACAATATACATATGCATGTGTTTTTCCATTCTTTTGCTCGACCAGCAAAGAATCATCACTGTTTGAGCTCTTTCTTCTGTTTCCATAAATGGCTAGCACTCACCTTAACTAGAATAAAATAAAAGAATTTGGTATGCCTCTTGTGTTGGCAATTGCTTCTATAGAAAGATTTGCGCAAATGTTAGGAGGGAACAATGTCTGTAGTAAAGAATACCATTTTCTGTAAGAGATTAAGTAATTAAATTTCATGAAAGAAATACAATGAGGAACAGCACTTGCAGTTCACCTTAAGCTAAGCAGAATGACAGTGTGAACATTGTGTTAAGCACCAGCTTCTCTACAGCAATGACATTTAATGATTTAATCACTGATGCTAAGAGTATGAATACTCAAATATGGCCCCGGGTGACATTAAGAAATCACTGATACTAAGAGTATGAATACTCGAGTATGGCCCCCAGTGACATTAAGAAACACATTCAGTAGCATTTCCAAGAACCAGATGAGATTATGCTGTTTGCCTTCATTCGTTTCATTTATTTATGTTTCTGTGTGATAATCTAAGGTTGCAAGGAATAGGTCATCAGGTTTCGGTCAAGATTTTTAAGAAAAACTGGCAGCATTTTAATACTGAACCATTTTAAACTCAACCATCTTTAAGTCATCTCCATCTGGGGACACATTCCAATGCTGCTTGTTTAAGGCAATGTTTTTTAGTGCTGCCACATTTGATGTACTATCATGTATAACTTGTTTTGCAAATGAAATTAAAGCAAATAACCATACATTTGAATCATCATACTGTGGAAGAGTCTGTAAGGTGGGCAGATATAATAAATGTGTATAGTTTTCTGTATGCAGTTGCCTTCAATGCTGGCACAGATATACATTATTTTTTCTCATGGTTTCCCCTTTTTTGGCAAACGTTATCTTCAAATCTAGTAAAGCTGTATATTAAGCAGAGATTTAAAAACAGACTGTAAATAGACTTGCATTATTATGCATGTTTCATGAACAGTGCATCTTTTTAGATCATCTAAATGTAGTGTAAATATTTTACTTTAGGTATAGCTCTTTACTTTCAGACTCCTAATTTGCTACCCATGGGTAACCTGATGTCTGCCTACCTATATTTGTGACTGTGTGATAAAGTCAGAGCTGATCAAGAATTCTGGTGTTTAGTAGTTTTTCTCAAATCAAGATGAACCAGGCCATTCTTAAAGTTAATATGCCAAAAGCTACTTTAATCAGTCTTATGTTATTAAGGGGATAGAGGAAATTATTCCATGCCATTGCACCTGCTGTCTTCACTTTGCTTTTTGTAATAAGGGAGAACAAGTGTCTAAAACTCTCTTTGATAATGTTATGAGATAGTTTATAGGTTACCAATTTAACTTCCAGAGATGACTTTCATGGTGATCTTAACTACTGTAAAATCTTGCCAGGGGTATTGTTGCATTGCCTGATCTTTAGTTTCACATGGCTATCGCTTTCATGTTTCATCCACATTACGGTTTTTAGTTCACTCACTATCTGTTAATGCAATTTTTATCAAATCTGATTCAATTATGGTGTTCTTGTATTTAATAACATCTTAAAATACTAAAGTTGCACCCAGTTCCTCTACAGTTGGTCAAGGTGAAACTCCTAAGGCTTCATTTGCCCACAGAATAAATAAATAAAAATCAAGTGACACAATAATGAACTCTGCTTTCCTTAGGAAACCATTGCAGTGTGAATTCTAAATGTCGACTGGCAATGATTTTTTTGTGAGATTTCTCCCTTCGTTGAGTTGGTGTGACCATGCTCTTGGTGTATATCTATGTGTGTGTGTGTGTGTGTGTGTGTGTGTGTGTGTGTGTGTGTGTGTGTGTGTGTGTGTGTGTGTGTGTGTGTGTGTGTGTGTGTGTGTGTGTGTGTGTGTGTGTGTGTGTGTGTGTTGGTTGACTTTCTGGAAGTTATTTTGATTATGATTCATAGTAGATCCCACATTCTTAGGCATAATGTTAGATTAATAAGCTTGTGGTACTTGATACTACAGTTGCCAAACTGCATTGGTGGTGACAAAATGTTTCTGAGATGAAGCTAAACAAATTAAGTAAAGAGAGACTAATTTGCAAATGTCTTAGTTTTATATCATGGCAAGACCAGTGGTCAGCACCAAGCCTCTTAGCAGACAACTTGGCAAGTAAGAGAGCTGGAGAGGTAGACTTGCTGGAGCTCACGAACTTTTGGAAGAAGTCTGAAGCCTCATAGCAGGTAGCCCTGAAAGAGGAAAACTTGTGCTGACCCTAAGCTGATTGAAATTGTATCTAAATACTGCTGCACATTAGTGGGTAACTCCTCCTTGTGCACCCAAATGTTCCCCTCCAGAAAATAATGCAAATCAAAGGCATCTAGAAAGCAAAGTTTGTGTGTTTATTCTTTATCATTCATGCTTCTATCCATTTACTAAATCATCTGTCTTGATGACAGTCATGGTAGAAGCAAGGCGAACAAGTGTATCTCCAAGTGTTACAGGAAAGTTGAGCTCTATAATTCATCCACATTTCCCCTGTCTGCCATTGGTCCCCTTACACCAGGCTATGTCTGATAATATCCAATGCAGTTTGAACAGAGGTCACCCTCACAATGTACTCAAACTGCCTCAAGGAATGCTTTTTTGGGCCACAGGGGCAGTAGCTATACACCAAAAACATCAAAGATGGCTACTCTGGTGGCATAGAGGGATGAAGGCCTAACTATGTCCCAGCCAACCTGGTTTTGATTAACATCTTGGGTGACTGAAGTAGTAGCAGGGATGGGTGGGTGATACCATGCCAGGGAGGGCAGACTCAAGGGCATTCCCTGTATGATCATCGTGGAGCCTGGGGATGTGTGATTAAGGGGGCAATGTTCTGACGGATTAGGAAATGGATATTGACTGAGTTACTGCAGTGGCAGTGATATATGTCAGTATGTTCCCATTGGACTCTTGCCTTCAGGATGAACCACAGGGGAGGAGGAAAATGAGGAAGGGCATGAATAAAAAAGATCCTCGCTCCAGGTGGAGTGATGGTTAAACCTCCCAGGATATCATTAAGCTTTCTGCTGGCTCCCAGCCTTAGATAGAAGTCTTGGGGGGGGGTGGAGAAGGCTGGTCGGCTTGGTGATGGATACGGGGCATAGGGACATAGGGTTAGAGTACTATAGATGATGCATACCCTACAAAGCAATGATATTTCTGTAGCTTTTACCTGTGATCTACTTTCAACAACTATCCAATGATCATGACCCTAGGAAAGGATAAAACACAGACTGGTAAATACAGAGCTTCATTTCATGTCTTAGTTCTCACTTCACCATCACACTCCAGTAGAATGTATGCAGTACTGCTACTGCTGTACCCATTTTCTGACAGTCTCCTAATCCCCACTACATTTATTTGTGAATAAGACCCAAATATACTTAAATTCCTCTGTGTGAGGTAGCTGTTCTCTCCTCACCTACAGACACCTACATTCTTTGGAGGGGCAGGACTGTGTGACCTAAGATTTGGAAGAGATAATTTTCATTTGTTCACCTTTACACTCACCAGTAAACGACTGCAATGCATTATGGAGAATAGAGATTTGAAAGGGAGCGGGTGACATTAACTAGAAACAGCTAACATGTTACCATTGTGTTCTGAAACTGGATAATCTTTGGACATTTGTGGTGTCTTTATATTTTGTCAAGGAGTTAATGCAAATGGGGTGTAATAAACAGTGTGTTTTATTATAACTATAATGGCATATTGATTTATAGGTCACATATAAAATGTGCATTTTATAAACTGTATCCCTGCTAATTAAATATTGCATGCTACTATTACAATGTTATCAAGTAAATGATGTCAAATTCTACAGGGAAATCTGAAACTAAATGCATCTTCCCTGCGGATCCTTAAGAACATTCATTTTATAGGTTCATAGGTTCATAGGTAGGTAATAGGCTATCTGCCCGAAGGCATTTATAAGCCTAACCAGAATGTGTTGGCTTTCGCGACCCACTTAGATTAGTTCCCTGTGCCTCTGTCCAGCAGAGCCACTGAAGTGATCCCCAGGGTAAACTTTCTGTTTCCCATCCACTCGTCAAGGATTCTCTTGAAGAGTGTTAGTGAGCTCTGCCTAATGGAGATTGGAATCTTGTTCCAAAGCATGGGAACTGGGGCAGGAATCTATCCCTCCAGCACTTCATATTTATTGTTGTGGTGAGGTTTAGATCCCAAGACCATGTGGCTCCAGGGGATATGGTTTTCTTTAGGTGTAGCATGTCCATCAATTCTGGGTTGGACATGGTCTTGTATGTCAGGCAGAGATCACCTCTGAGTAGGCGGTATGCAATCGAGTACAGCTGGAGTTTCTTCAGTCGAGCTGCATAGGGCATCTGTTTGAGGCCAGTGATCCTCTTGGTGAGGTACTTCTGTGGTCTTTCCAGCTATTGCAGGTGTCTTGTAAGGTACATCCCAAATGGGGCATTGTACTCTATGATGGGGCTGATGAGTGATGAGTAGAGGGGCACAGTGACCTCTTTTGAACTGGATACAAACCCTTTTGTGATTAGGTGGGCCACATTTTCTAACCACTTTGGCAATGTGATTATCATGCACTCAGGTCACTCCACAACAAGTACAAATATGACTCTGTCATTCTCCATGTTGGTGTGAATGACCTGAGACTTACCTCCTTGGACTACATGAAAAGGGACATGGAGGAGCTGTCCGATCTTGTAGCCTAGGCAGGTATGACCCTAGCCCTGAGTAGCATCCTGCCATCACCCAGTATGATACCACAGTATAAGGACAATATGATTGACTTCAACAATTGGCTAAGCTTCTGGTGTCATTCTAAGGGGATCCAGTATCTGTCTGCCTGGGATGACATGATTGACAAACCACGATGCTTTGCCAGAGATGGCCTGCACCTGTCGCCCCTGGGATTCTGGATACTGGCTAAGGCTCTAGCCACCCCTATAGTGCCTTTTTTAGGCAAGGTTCAAATGACAAATTCACCACCTTAACGGGAACAGGCAAGAAGAATCTGAGGGTATTGCTACTCAATGCTAGAAGTCTAAACCTCAAAATGCACTCACTCGAGGTACTTCTTAAAATGGAGAACATCGACATCTGTGCAGTGACAGAGACCTGGTTCAAGACTCCAGAAAGTACCCCTGCATTACCAGGCTATAATTCATACCACACCTTTTGGCCACCTAACCTGGACTGAAACACTAAAGGCGGAGGCGTGTCCATATTCATTAAGGATAACCACACCTCCAGGCTAGTTGCTCAGCATAATGCTTCCGAGATTATCCAAGTGCAACTAACTCTGGGCAAGACCGCAATCCAAATTGTAGCTTGCTACAGATCCCCCACCATGCCCCAGGATTCCCACTACTCATTTCTTAATACACTGAAAAATATTAGGGTACAACCTAACACCCTAATAATGGGTGATTTCAACTACCCTACCATTAACTGGGAAAACTACTCATGTACCAACACTTGTGCTCAACGTTTTCTGGAATTCATAAATTCCAATGCCATGGATCAACTTATCCACACCCCCACCAGGGGCAGCAATATCCTAGACCTGGTTATTACCAACATGGGCAACCAGTGCTCTACACCAGAGGTCAATTCCTCGTTGGTCAGATCCAACCACAAGCTAATCACCCTAGACATCCACATCCCTCCCCTACCCTCCATTAGGGAAACCACAGTAAAATATTTCTCCAAAGCCAACTTCACGCTTCTTAAGACAGAAGTGGCAAACTTCACGACACCCATGCTGACGGACAATAGAGGTATGACTGCTGAATCCTACACAAATGCACTTTATAAGCACTTACATGAGTGTATGGATCGTGCAATCCCTAACAGAACCAAGATGCTATCCTCCAAAAAATGGAAGCCAATCTGGTGGTCCCCTGCCATAAACAAACTCTACAACAGAAGAAAGAAACTGTTGTAAAAAAGAGTAAAATCCCATGACTGGAGGAATTCCCTGGTCAACTCAGTAAGAAGCTGAGATCCCTCATAAAATCCTCCAAAGCTAGTTAGGAAAACAAAATCGCCACTGATTCTAAAGGCAACCACAAAGCATTCTACAGCTATGTCAAGAATCTCAATGGCAACACTCAGATTTGCTCTGAGTTGCAGTACAATGGCACTAAATATACAGAACCAACTGATATTGCCAACATCCTGGCAGATAGGTTCAGTGCTATCTTTGCCCCCCTGTCATCCCCTAAAGGGCCCATCTCTATACCAGAAGAATGCAAAATTCCTGTAATCACGGCTGCACAGGTAAGAAACACACTATCCAAAGCCAAGAACACAGCATCCATGGGACCTGTTGACATCCCAGGCTGTGTTCTACATGAACTAGAGAAGGAACTGGCACCCCATCTAAGTATCATGTTCAATCATAGCCTCACCTCAGGCTATGTGCCCACTGAATGACGCACAGCGACAGTTATCCCACTCCACAAAGGGGGAGCCACCAAAGACCCCGGAAACTACTGCCCCATTAGCCTAATGAGCCTGGCCTGCAAGGCTATGGAACGTATCATCATGGAACTTATAAACAATGACACTGGTAATCTCCAAACTCAGGACCCCACCCAGTTTGGGTTTGTAAAAGGCAGATCATGTTTCCTAAACCTGATATACTTTTTTGAAGCAGTCACCAAAGCCATAGATGAGGGTAAGGTGGTTCACACAGCCTATCTAGATCTCGCCAAGGCTTTTGACACCATCCCCCACTCTGGAATTATAGATAAACTCACTAAACTAGGTATAATGCCCTATGTCACAAGATGGGTTGCCAACTGGCTCACTGACAGAACCCACACTGTGAAAGTAGCAGACTCCAAATCCAACTTCAGACCAGTGACAAGTGGAGTACCACAGGGTTCAGTCCTGGGTCTTCTCCTGTTTGGTATCTTCTTCTCTGAATTACAGGCCAACACAGAAGGTCTTTGGCTAATGAAGTTCGCAGATGACTGCAAACTAGTAGCCATAATCAAAACTCCAGAAGATGTGGACATCCTACAAAAGGGCCTTACTGAGACAGATGCCTGGTGTCAAAGCCATGGCCTCAAGCTCAATGCCAAAAATTGCATTGTCATTCCTTTTGGTAAAGGCTCAGTACCCATGGGCTACCACATAGGCGGTAGTCTACTTAACAGTGAAAGTGTGATAAGAGACCTTGGGACACAGGTGAACAGTAGTCTCTCTTTTGATAATCACATCGCCACAGTATTCAGGAAATCCTTCTACATGGCACACCTCATCACAAAAGGTTTCTCATCCAGGAAAAAAGAGGTCATTGTTCCCCTCTACTCATCACTCATTAGACCCATTATAGAGTATAATGCCCCTTTTGGTACGTACCTCACAAGACATCTACAACAACTGGAAAGGCCACAGAAATACCTCACAAAGAGTATTACCGGCCTCAAACAGATGCTCTATGCAGACCGTCTCAAAAAACTGCAGCTTTACTCCATTGCATATCTCCTACTCAGATGCGATCTCTGCCTAACACACAAAGCTATGTCAAACCCAGAAGTTTTAGACATGCTCCACTTAAAGAAATCCTAATCCCTATGAGCTACATGCTCTAGGGACCTAAACCTTGTCACCACAATAAACAGAACATACTGGAGGGATAGATTCCTGTCCCAGAGACATCCCGTACTCTGAAACAAACTACCTATCTATATAAAACAAAGCTCCTCATTAGCGCTCTTCAAGAAAAATCTTGATGATTGGATGGGAGATAGGAAATTCACCCTGGGGATCACTTCTCTGGCTCTGCTCGACAGTGGCACAGGAAAATAATTTTCTTGGGTGGCGAAAGCCAGGGTACCTTTGGCTAGGCTTATATAGGCCCTATAGCCAATAGCCTACTACCTACCTATGAACCTATGAATCAAAGGAGAGATTACTATATACTTGGGTCCCCAGGTCCCTTATTACGTCTTCTGTATTTAGGGGACTACTCCCTATGTGGTAGTTTGTGGGTACTTTGTTTTTTCTAAAGGGGATGACTATACACTTTTTGGCATTTAGCTTGAGCCCATGATTTTGACACTAGGTATCCGTCTCAGTGAGACCCTTTTGGAGAATCTCTGTGTCAGCCGGAGAGTCAATTATAACCCCTAGTTTGCAGTCGTCTGTGAAGTTGGTCAGCCATATTCCTTCTGTGCTTGCCTGTACCTCTGAGAAGTATATGCCAAACAGGAGGGGTCCTAGAACTGAGCCCTGGGGAACGCCACTTGTAACTGGTTTAGAGTCAGACCTAGCTCCTGCAACTCTCACCATGTAGGTTCTGTCCATGAGCCAGTTGGCAACCCATCTTGTGACGTAGGGGTTTATGCTCAGGCTGGTGAGCTTGTCTATAATACCAGAATGGGGAATGGTGTCGAAGGCCTTTGCGTGGTCTAGGTAGGCTGTGTGTATCACCTTTCCCTCATCTATAGCCTTGTTAATTGTCTAAAAGAAGTCCAGCAGGTTTAAGAGGCGTGATCTGCCCTTAGCAAAGCCGAACTGGGTAGGGTCCAGTGTTTGGAGGTTCCCAATGTCTCTGTTATGAGTTCCATGATGATGCGCTCCATAGCGTTGCAGACCAAGCTAGTCAGTCTTATAGGGCAATAGTTCCTGTGGTCTGTTGTGGTTCAACCTTTGTGGAGTGGAATATCCATTGCTGTGTGCCACACTATTGGTAAGTAGCCTGTGGAGAGGTGGAGTCTGAACAGTGTGTTTAGGTGAGGGGTTAGTTCGTCTTTGAGCTCATGTAGGAGGCAGCCTGGGACACCCTCCGGTCCCATTGATGCTGTGTTTTTGGCTTTGGAGAGGGCTGCTTTAACCTGACTGTCTGTAATTTCAGGGGCTCTACATTCTTCTGGTATGGTTATGTGCCCTTTTGGGGGTGAGAGGGGGTTGAAGTTTGCACTGAACCTGTCTGCCAGGATGTTGGCGATATTGGTTGTTTCATCGTATTTTGTGCCATTCTGCACTAACTCCGAGCAGATCTGACCATTGCCACTTGGATTCTTGACATTTTTATTTATTTTTTATTTTTTTATTTTACATTTGTTAACCGAGGGTGTCTGAGTGAGCCGAAGAGGCCCTTTTTCAGCAGAGGCCCGGGGAGAAAAGCTCCACAAAGAAAAATTACAGACACATTTAGTTATTTAGACATGATCAGTATACACACAAATTACAGGAGACATGTTTTTACAGTGGTATGTGGCACATAAGCAGTTACAGTGGAGAGAACAAACAAATAAATATTAATTTTAAAAATAAAGGTAATTAATAGATTTGTGGTGTACAGCTGAAATTTGGAACATAGGTAGAATAAATACATAGTACACAGGTACAGTACATACACTGTAGATTAGCCAGTGTTTGTGAGTAAGATTGAAAACTATTATCAAGTGCTCTAGATTTCATATGTATGTGTTCTCCGCTTTCACTAGCTTGGGGAGCAATCACGGCACTGCCAACTTTCCTTGAGATGTTGCCTGATGAGGTCTTTAAAGGAGGCTTTGGATGATGTGTTTTGAATGCTTGTCGGGACAGAGTTCCATTTTTTAGCCACTGAACTACTATATAGTGCATCTCCAAAGCTATTGTAGCTGTTGGTAACTTCTAGTAGTAGTTTGCTTGATGATCTAAGAGGCCTTTTGGCTGAGTGATGTTGTACTAGGTTTTTGAGGGCAGGACACTTATTGGGGATGTAATAGATAGAATGACAGAGGCAGAGCTGATTGTAGGTTAGGAGATTGGGCAGTTCAAACCAGTGGAACTGTCTCAAAGCAGTACAGTGATGAGTTCTATATGAGCAATTTGCAGCAAAGCGGGCAATTCTGTTATAGCAGGCTTCCATTTTACTTAGTTCAGTTTTGTTGAGATTAGTCAGAATGGGAGATGCATAGAGTAGGGTGGATAGAAGTTGGGAGCGAGCAATGGCTGATCTTGTGTTGTTGGTAAGAAATGGTTTGATACGGTAGAGCGACCCCAGTTTGGCATGTACTTTTTTAATAGTTAAGTTGAGATGACTATTAAATTTTAGGTGGGAGTCTATGGTTATTCCCAATAGCTTAGCCTGTGCCACTGGAGCAATTGGAGTAGCATTAGTGGAGTAGATAGTGAATTGACTGTTAGTGTTTTTGTTAGAACTGGTTATAATCATAAGCTGAGTTTTCTTTGGATTGAGGATAAGTTGGGCTTTGGTAAGGTAGTTTTCAACGTCAGAGAATGCTAGTTGAGTTGTTTGCAGGATGGTAGGAATGTTTTGTGCAGCACAGATTATTATAGTGTCATCTGCATACTGAATAGCTAAAGAATGCCTTGTGGTTATCTTTGGAGTCTTTGGCAATTTTTCTTTTGAAGCTCACCTTGGATGATTTTATGAGGGATCTTAGTTTTTTGCTGATACTGATCAGGGATTACTTCCCTTCTTGGGATTTTACTCTTTTCTGTACTAGTTTCCTCCTTCTATTGTATAGCTTGTTTATGGCAGGGGTCCACCAGATTGGTTTCCTTTTCTTGAAGGAGTGAGTCTTGGTTTTGCTTGGGATAGCATGATCCATGCATTCTTGTAGGTGCCCGTAGAATGCATTAGTAAAGGATTTTGCAGCTTGGCAGTGTTATCCTTTAGCATGGGGGCTTTGAAACTTTCCATCTCAGTATTAAGTAACGTGAAGTTTGCTTTTGAAAAGTTTTTCACGGTGGTTTCCTTGTCTGAGGGTTGGGGCAGAATATGGATAACCAGAGTGATTTGTTTATGGTAAGATCTAACCAGTGAGGGGTTGAACTCCGTTGCGGAACACCAGTCGCCCATGTTGGTGATGAATAAGTCCAATATGTTGTCACCTCTGGTGGGAGTGTTGACCAGTTGATCCAGGGTATTGTAGTTTATAAATTATAGTAAATGTTGGGCAAGGGAGTTAGTACTTGAGTAGTTCTCCCAGTTAATATTTGGGTAATTGAAATCACCCAATATTAGGGTGTTTGGTAGGACCTTTATGTTTCCCAGTGTTTCCAGAAATGCGGAATGGGGGTCCTGGGACATGGTTGGTGATCTGTAGCAAGCTACAATTTGAATTGCAGCTTTGCCCATTGTTAGTTGCACGTGGATGATCTCTGAAGCATCGTGCTGTGCCACTAACCTGGAGGTGTGGGTATCCTTGATGAATATGGATATGCCCCTGCCTTTTGTATTTCGGTCCGGGTTCTGTGGCCAAAATATATGGTATGAGTTGTAACCTGGTAGTGCTGGGGTGCTCTCTGGATCCTTAAACCAGGTCTCTGTTACTGCACATATATCGATTTTCTCCATACGGAGGAGTGCCTCGAGTGCATGCATTTTGAGGTTTAAACTTCTGGAATTGAGTAGCATTACCCTCAGTTTTTTGTTACGTGTTCTATTTATGGCAGTGGGTTTGTCTTTTGAGCCTTGCCTAAAAAAGGCACTATGGGGGTGTCAAGAGCCTTGGCCAGTATTCGAAAGCCTAAGGGTGACAGGTGCAAGCCATCTCTAGCGAAGCAATGTGGTTTGTCAAGCATGTCATCATATTCTTCTAATAGCACATTACATTACAACAGAATGACTTCTTGTCACAATCAGAATGAAATACCAGTAGCAGCAATTAAAAATTCCTGTACTTTTTTTAGACAACTTCATACCAAATATATCATTGCACAAACTCTGGAGACATTTTATGTTGGTAGTTGTAATTTCTTCCCACTACTGTTTTTTTTTTTTTTTTTTTTGGTTGACCCTAGATATATTAACAAAGTTGAAGCAGAACTTCAAATGTAAAGCATAGCCAAGCTTCATGTACCAATTGCAGACTATATAGAATATGATACTACCTGGGGCACTTTTGTCAACATTTCAGCCTTTATTTCTGTTGTTGCACAACTTGTACATAAGGAATATTCTGAAAAGTGATAAATCACCTACTGGTCTGTACACATCTCGTGTGCTCTGTAAGTGCTGTGCCAACTGTTGCAGTGGTGAGAGAGGCTCTAACTTCTATGGGCTACCTTTGATCATGTGATGTGCACAGTCTAATCTTGGTGAAACATAGGACATTTGTTTTCTTAAGAGAGTCTAGCGGGCCTTAATCACATGAAATTAAATTCCCACCTTCAATTTCTTAGTTTTTTATATGCTTTATTAATATGTACTAATTCATTATATAGTTCCCAACATAACCCCTTATTAGTAGCACATTCTTCTAATAGCCCATTACATTACAACAGAATGACATCTTGTTACAATCAGACTGAAATAACAGTAACAGCAATTACAAATTCCTGTACTTTTTAGACAGCTTCATACCAAATATATCATTGCACAAACTCTGGAGACATATTGTTCACCAATCAGTAAGTGAACTTTATGTAACTGTTAAATTAAAAAGGCAGGGAACAGATAACCTTATGTAATAATTTATTAACTGAGTATATTGGCTGGCCTGAATAGCTTTTCAGCCATGAACTTTCTGTCCAGCATTAATTCAAAGACACTATGCAGCTAAGAGAGCTAAATATTTACAAAGGTAAAATAAATCACATGGGCAAATGCCACAAACTTTCAGCTTTCAGAAAGATATAAAAATGTCTTTATAGATATATTTAAAAAATCCAGACCATCGTTCTAATCACTTGTAAATGCTTAAGCAAATCATTTCTGAAGTAAACATTTCCCATGCAGAAATAACCAGTATTTATAGCAGAAATGACCATTTAGATGTCTGCTTAAATGCAGACTCTGGTTCAAACCATTGAGTTTTTACCACTGCTTATACGTAAGACTTAATATGTCTACCACAGTGATTATCACAACATAAGACAATATGTTGATTTTGCTGTTAAAAAAAGAGGAGGGGTACCTGCCTTACAACTAGCACTGTGTCCCAACAGCTGCATAGCCAAAATTAGCTTTTTTGTGAGGTAGCTCAACGGTGTTGTATCAGGCTGTAGAGTGCCACTAATGGCATGTCATACGGCAAGAATTCCAGGGTGATTAAAGCTGTTCATCTTAAAAGCAAATATTATTCTAAATATCACAAATTTATACTGGTGTGAAACTTGATGTGCTTAGTGGAACCAGATATTGACAAGTTTAGCCTTCTCTCTTACAAAATCAAACAAATTGTTACTCAACAAATGTTCATTGTCTGGCTAGTTACAAACATTCTGTGTCAGTGCAACACAGTCCATGTCCTACTCAATACATTTAGTAACCAGTGCTCATTAAACATATCAGTCCTTTAAGAACAGCAAGCCAACCTCATTGTTTTGTAACAGCCAGACGTTTCCATCTGAACAGATAATAAACACTGCTTAGAATTCTAATTGGCATACACTGGTTCTTTTGACTTCATATACAAGCAGCTAATTCAATGTACTCTAAAGAAGCATTGCACAATTAAATATTAAAAATTGTTTTACCTGAGTATTTACCTCCAACTAAATCCTCATGAGAATACTTACCTCCCACCAGTTGCCTAACCATTTGAATGAAATGCTTGTATTTTAACATGCATATCCATGATTATCCGCATCTGCAGCCTTTATTATTCATTAATTTAATTTGGGGGGCTGGTTCCTCATTCACTCTTACTTGGCAATCTCTTCGCTAAATGTAACTAGGGTAGAGTCATTCACCTTATAAATGGAAATAACCTAAACCAGAATCAGCAAATGTAGTGGTGCTTATGTTACACTAGCTGTTTGTACTGGATAGGAATTGAAAAACAACCTTACCTTTCTTACATATACGGGTCACACTGGTGCATGTAAGAGCATCAACATATTCCTCCTGAACTGCAAGGAGGTGAAGTGCAAACATAAGCGTGAAAAAAATTGCAAAATGAAATTGCTTTAAATCCCACCTAGCAAACTCAACAGGCCTGCTAAAACAGATCCAGAACAAAAAATAAGTTATTGGCCACCCCTTGAAAAATCATACCTCAGGATTCATGAAGCTCGGCGCAAAGAAGGTTTTAGCCTTGCGCTGAGCGTCCCCATTACATATGGAGCAGCAGCACCATATGAATATTTATGAGGGTGCACTGACACACCCTCAACGTGCACAGGAAACGTGCTAGTGCAGGGGGCGTGTTCAAGTGCTCTACGGAAGCGGAAATATGCCCCTACAGTTGCACAACCTACTATGCTTACTATTAGAGCCCGCTTCTAATAGTAAGCAATTAATTCAGTGTCTGTGGATACTGAAATGTATGTTAAGCATACAAGAGTGTCCACAAACACTGAAATAAAATCAAAGTAGTAAACACACAAGCACGTAGCGGAATGGTGAGACCCGTCCCTAGAACTTTCACAATTAGATACCCCATGTCCCTATTTTACATTTGTATTGCTTCAATATCAAAAGTGTAAGTGAAGCGCAGCATGTTTGCATGTCACTGCCCCCTGCTGAGCATAGCTTACACATCAAAATCATTCAAATAGAGAAAAACATGTCACATCAACATTAATGTCAGTAGTGTAGTGGTTAGAGCATCTGCCTATGAAGCAGGCACTCAGGGTTCAAATTCAACTATAGCACATATCATTTTCCATGTGGAATGAATGTCGTTTTGCTGTAAAACCCTACATAATAACATGTAAATGTGAACTAGAGTACCGCATGAAATGTTTAATGAAAGTTTCATTCAATCAAAGTGGTACTGTCATAATGAATAAGGCACTAGTAAGCAGGTGTAAGCACAAATAAGCAGTAGTAAACATATTAGTACCAGTAAGCAAGTATGAGTGCACTTCTGTGGGTTTAATCAGTGCCCAGCATAGGAAATGTATATAAGTATGTACAAAAGGAATGAGAAGGGAATCAACAGCAACTCCAGTATTATATAGTGCTGTCAGTGTATGTCATATCAAGCTGGGCAGGAGTGAGCAAAGCACGGCTACTCATACCACAGGCAGGATACTACCAGTGGGAGTAACATTGTCGATCTGCTAAGTCTACTTTACAAACAATCAGGGGGTAGTCCCTGGTGGGACTACCCAAAAATTGATAGGATGATTGGACCTCCGACCATTACACAAGCAAGTGCAGGTATGATAAAGGACTAAATAGTGGGAGAGCCTAATAATACATGGGTTGGGACAACATACGTGTAGGGCCCCTAACACTCGGGAGAGAGCAATGTGTGGAGGTGTTTCTTGGCTGCGATAGCAACTGGACAATGGATTGTATGCATGTATGTCGATCACGGGTGGGGTGGAGGAACTATGGGTATGCAGTTATGGATCCAGGCATGTCAGGGTTGGATGGGCTGGTTCTAATTGGATCACCTCGTGGAGGTCAGCGAGTTCATTATACGTATATATGCATACACACATGCATGCATCTATATGTAGAAGTACATTCCCTGTAACACATTCATTTTTTTTTCAGAATTAAATAACATGAAAGTGCTCTTACAAACCTCGACAGTAGATAGAATAATAGGTTGTGCATAACAAGGAAGGGACAAAACTGCTAAAATGTAGAAGTGTGTACAATGTCCAAAGTCAGTTCTGTGCTCAAAAATTCAAATGTGAGGACTTTTTCACACATGGAATAATTTATGTGATCTGACTGCGACGGCAATGCCAATCCCTAAACCGGCCTATTTGTAAAAGAATTACGCTGAACTCGTACATATTTAGCTATCATGTGTAACGTGTGCATTACCACATAGTCATACTTATTAATTTATTGTAGTGTCATGTTAATGTGAGTAAGGATGTAATGAGGTATAGAGTCTAATTTTGAAATAAAGACATGTGTCCCATGTGGGACAACCCAAAAATTGCAAATAGTTTCCTATTGGTCGCTCATGTCACCAATGTTTGTGGACAAAAAGTATGGGATTTCTGAGGATACATGGAGTGAGTCAACCCATGGGATAGGTCTACAGGAGTAGGGAGTGGCCAATGTGTAGTGGTGTGGATACATCGCGTATCCAACTGGAGAATGGATGACTGCTGTGTTAGTGAAGTGTTGGGGTGGGTGTTTGGGGAACTAGCAGTCATGGATATATGGGTATATATGCAAATGAAGCACCACAGCAATAGTGTATTGCATAGAGCATTTGCCTAACGAACAGACATTCCCATTCTGAATCCCACTGCAGCACATACCATTTTCCATCGGTAATCTGTATATGAACATATTTCAACATCTGTCCGCTGTATAACCTGCATAAAAACAATTAAAAGTGAACTAGAGCGAAGTGTCAGTGTCATAATGAATAAGGCACTAGTAAGCAGGGTTAAGCATATATAAACACCAGTAAGCGTGTGTAAGTGCGTTTGCGTGGGGTATGCATTGCTTTACAGACACACATATATATATATATATATATATAAATATAATATATATATATATATATATATATATATATATATATAAATAAATATATATCTCTATATATATATATATATATATATATATATATATATATATTTATATGGGTCTACCTGAAAACACAGACACGCAAAAACACCGACAACGAGATAACCGACACCACAAAACCAAAAGTTCAAAACCACGAAACATCACATGCCCGACAAACCACAATCCCGACAATCAACAAAACAAAACAAATACCTTTTCCGTAAAACACACACACAACACAAGCACACCAAAATCCTTACAAACCTACACTAAACCTTACATACGCAACTATCTATGCACTAACCTTAACCCAAACCCTAACCCTAAGGTCTGTCACTATCGCACACTCACCTAACCCGCCGTCTAACCCTAACTCACTTAAGCCGCCCCTAACCCTAAAGTCTGTCACTATCGCGCACTTACTTTACCCGCACCCTGACCCTAACATCTGTCACTATCACGCAGTTACTTTAACATGTCAGTGTTCTCAGCTTATTTTCAATCGTCGGTCATCTTCATTATCGATCTTCCAGTGTTGGTTATCTCGTTGTTGGCGTTATCAGCGTTCGGTGTTTTCTGGTAGACCCATATGTATATATATATATATATATATATATATATATATATATATATATATATATATATATATATATATATATATATATGGTTTCAGACATATATATATATATATATATATATATATATATATATATATATATTGCAGACATATACATATATATATATGTGTATATATATATATATATATATATATATATATATATATGTGTATATATATATATATGTGTGTGTGTGTGTGTGTGTGTGTGCGTAGATATACACAGATATACAGCTATGATAGGAAACAGCACACAAGAATGACATATGTTCACAGGCTATGCCAATGGAAGTGAGGGGCCCAAGCAAGAAACATGAAACACGTAGCATGACCTTCCACCCCACCCCCCCAGCCGGACACAGGAAACATACACACAAACCTGCAAACAATGTAAATAGTCCACTGCTCCTCAGACCACAGGCAGGATACAACTGGGGGGGGGGTACACAGTGCACCCGTGAAATCTAATCCTGGAACACAGACAGGAGCATCCCTTGCAGGACGCCCCAGAAATTGACATATAACCAAAAGAAGGTGATACGCCAACCATTTGGGCTGGGATGTGGACATACCCGGAATGCAAGGGTGGGAAAGCCTGATGACCCATGGGTCAAGACAATATATGGCATGGGTCCCATGAAGTGGAGAGTGGGCAGCGCGGAGTGGTGTGTTCAGACCCGACCAGGACCTAGAGTAAGGATGGGTACTGTAGAGGAGGTGCAGGCGGGGGAACTATGGGTAGCTAGTTATGGGTCTAGGTGTGCAGGTGTTGGCTAATGTGGGTCTATATGGACAGCCTTAGGGATGTAAGCAAAAGTGTTCATTGCGCAGAGGCATTGCCCAATGAGCAGCCACACCCGCTATGACTCCCACTGCAGCAAAGTGTAATCTACATGGCAAGGAACAGTATAACCAGATGTAGATGTATATATATAGGCATATGTGTACTTATATCTACCCATAGCGACATAGAGATATACCTCTCCCTTTCCGTAGTACAAGTGTATACATACAGAGACAGAATATTTATACATACCCACATATAGATATATACATATGCAGATACCCATAGACCCATATGTCGTTACATATATATAGACAGCAATATATAAATATATACATGTATGCATACATATACAGATATATCTTTATATAGTAATGTGCCTATATATGTATATATATATATATATATATATATATATATATATATATATATATATGTGTGTGTGTGTGTGTCTGTAATTATACACATGTATATAGCTAGGATATGATACAGCAGTTACAAATTACATATGTTCACAGGCCATGCATATGGGGGTGAGGGGTCCAATCAACAAATGTGTAACACGTAGCATCAACCCACCCACCCCCAGCTAGACCGGTGAAACATATAGACACGCAATAAAAGTAAACATACCACAGCTTCCTAGACCACAGGCAGGATACTACCAGTGGGAGTGATCTACCAGATCTATTCTTGAAACAAAGACATCAATGTCCCTTGTCGGACACCCCAAAAATTACTGATCATTGGAGTCAGTTCCTGTCATCAAACCAGGCTGTAGACGTACATGTACCAGTAGGTTGTGCAAGCCTGATAACCCATGTGTCAACACAATGTACGACATGGGTCCTGACACATGGAGAGTGGGCAGTGTGCAGTAGTGTGGTTAGACTCCACCTGCACCCACAGTAAGGATGAGTGCGGTAGAGGAGGGGCAGGTGGGGGAACTATGGGTATGAAGTTATGGATCCAGGCATGTCAGGGTTGGATGGGCTGGTTCTAACTGGACCGCCTCGTGGAGGACAGCGAGTTCGTTATAAGTATATATGCATGCACACATGCATACATCTGTATGAAGAAGTACATTCCCTGTAACACATTCATTCCATTTGCAGACATAAATAACATGAATGTGCCATTACAAACCTCGACAGTAGATAGAATAATAGGATGTGCATAAGAGGGAAGGGACGAAACTGCTAAAATGCAGAAGTGTGTACAATGTCTGAAGTCAGTGCTGTGCTGACAAAATCAAATGTGAGTACTTTCTCACACATGGAATCTTTCCTGTGATCTGCCTGCTATGGCAATGCCAATTACTAAACCAGTCTGTTTGTAAAAGAATTACACCAAACTCATACATAATTAGCTATCATGTGTAACATGTGCGTTACCGCATAGTCATACTTATTAATTTATTGTAGTGTCATGTTAATGGGAGTAAGGATGTAATGAAGTATAGAGTCCTGTCTTGAAATAAAGACATGTGTGTCCCATGTGGGACAATCCAAAAATTGTGAATAGTCTCCTATTGGTCGCTCCTGTCACCAATGTTTGTGGACTAAAAGTTTGGGATTTCTGAGGATACGTGGAGTGAGTCAAACAATGGGATGGGTCTACAGGAGTATGGAGTGGCCAATGTGTAGTGGTGTGAATACACCACAAATCCAACAGGAGAATGGAAGACTGCAGTCTTAGTGAAGTGTTGGGGTGGGTGTTTGAGGAACTAGAAGTCATGGGTATATGGGTATATATGCAAATGAAGCAGCACAGCAATAGTGTATTGGTTAGAGCAGCCGCCTCACGAACAAACATTCCAGTTCCGAATCCCAATGCAGCACATACCATTTTCCATCGGTAATCTGTATATGAACATATTTCGACATCTGTCCACTGTATAACCTGCAAAATAACATTTAAAAATGAACTGGAGCGAAGTGTCAGTGTCATAATGAATAAGGCACTAGTAAGCAGGTTTAAGCATATATAAACACCAGTA